>NC_081192.1:39846974-40146974 GCF_902713425.1 Acipenser ruthenus
TGGTACTCTGCAATTAGTTGCATCCTGTTTGAAAGCTATGAAAGAAAAGAAGTGCCACATTAGCACTGTTTATGAAGTGGAATTGTATGTTGGGAAAATGTATAGTAAAATAAATCTCCTTCTTAGAAAGTAAGATTGGTCCACTTCCTTGCTATAATGCAAAATCCTTTAACCCTTGTTTGACCTTTGTTTCTGAAACTATGTAGGTAACCCTTCGGCCATTCTTCTCTTGAAAGAGCTGTTAAATGCCCTCATTAATGAGTGGCCAAGATGTCACATGTGATGAAGAATGTCATTTAGTAAGAGAGGCAAAAGGAATTTGAATTAGGACCAATATACTGTGAGGCATTCATATTTCATTTTGAAGCTTTTCTTTATACCAGATGTTTAAGACTAGGGTAGGGAGTGATTTACTTATTAGATTCTGTGACTGTAAATTGAAGCAATTATCTCCAACGAGATTGTGCTTTGTTCATGTACCAATTAGCTGAACAATGGTCGACTCGGGGGGGGGGGGGGGGGGGAAATAAAAATAGAAATGGCCCATAGAAGGGATCTTTGATACAATATGTGCCCAGAACTGAATACCATCTCCCTCACAAGTATCAAAATCGGTACCCAGGTCTCAGATCTTTTTGTACATTGTGCACCCTGTTTATACAAACCAAGACTAAGTACTCAATCTTAAACCATTAATGAGAACACTCCTCTCTATATTAAGGCTGCTACTTTTACATTTTCTTTTGTAAAGGTGCATATAACCTGCGGTAAACTCAACAGCATCATTTAAACGATGTCTGGGGCCATGTAAAGAAAAAAAAATACTGGTATAATAAATGAATATCAGAAAAAACAATACCTTTCAATTGGTCATTTAAGATCATTTCACATTTACACATTACACACTTTTCTATTAAAGTAGAAAAGTAAACACATAAGAAAAATATATTTGCACACACATGTGCTTCTGTGTTGGGAGTACAGAGCATTCAAAAACCTCATGGCTAATTAACATAAAGCTCAATCTTAAAGAGTAACTGTATTCCGAAAAAATATGTCCCCACTTGTTGCTACAACTGTTTGAATAAGGTACCTCTAATTTTTGTTTTCATTGTTAACATCCTGACAACTTTTTACACTTATAACTTTAAAGTCTGTTTCAAAGCTCTTTTATAAATGGCCACTCTAGTGAACTGGGGTTTGAGATCTATCCTCTAAATCACTGCAGGAAGAGCGCTGGCTTTTCTGTTCCGTACCACGTCATGGATCGTTATTGCTGTATAACCTGTTTGACAATGTGGTTAGTGATCCTAATTCACCATCAGTGCACTAGAACACACACACATATATACACAGACATGCTCAAATTTGTTGGTACCCTTACAGCTCATTGAAATAATGCTTCATTCCTCCTGAAAAGTGATGAAATTAACAGCTATTTTATCATGTATACTTGCATGCCTTTGGTATGTCATAGAATAAAGCAAAGAAGCTGTGAAAAGAGATGAATTATTGCTTATTCTACAAAGATATTCTAAAATGGCCTGGACACATTTGTTGGTACCCCTTAGAAAAGATAACAAATAGTTGGATTATAGTGATATTTCAAACTAATTAGTTTCTTTAATTAGTATCACACATGTCTCCAATCTTGTAATCAGTCATTCAGCCTATTTAAATGGAGAAAAGTAGTCACTGTGCTGTTTGGTATCATTGTGTGCACCACACTGAACATGGACCAGAGAAAGCAAAGGACAGAGTTGTATGAGGAGATCAGAAAGGAAATAATAGACAAGCATGGTAAAGGTAAAGGCTACAAGACCATCTCCAAGCAGCTTGATGTTCCTGTGACAACACTTGCAAATATTATTAAGAAGTTTAAGGTCCATGGAACTGTAGCCAACCTCCCTGGGCGCGGCCGCAAGAGGAAAATCGACCCCAGATTGAACAGAAGGATAGTGCGAAGTGTAGAAAAAGAACCAAGGATAAATGCCAAAGAGATACAAGCTGAACTCCAAGGTGAAGGTACGTCAGTTTCTGATCGCACCATCCGTCGCTTTTTGAGCGAATGTGGGCTCCATGGAAGAAGACCCAGGAGCACACCACTTTTGAAAGAAAAACATAAAAAAGCCAGACTGGAATTTGCTAAAATGCATATTGACAAGCCACAATCCTTCTGGGAGAATGTCCTTTGGACAGATGAGTCAAAATTGGAGCTTTTTGGCAAGTCACATCAGCTGTATGTTCACAGATGAAAAAATGAAGCTTTCAAAGAAAAGAACACCATACCTACAGTGAAACATGGAGGAGGCTCGGTTATGTTTTGGGGCTGCTTTGCTGCGCCTGGCACAGGGTGCCTTGAATCTGTGCAGGGCACAATGAAATCTCAAGACTATCAAGGCATTCTGGAGCGAAACGTACTGCCCAGTGTCAGAAAGCTCTGTCTCAGTCGCAGGTCATGGGTCCTCCAACAGGATAATGACCCAAAACACACAGCTAAAAGCACCCAAGAATGGATGAGAACAAAACATTAGACTATTCTGAAGTGGTCTTCTATGAGTCCTGATCTGAATCCTATCGAACATCTATGGAAAGAGCTGAAACTTGCAGTCTGGAGAAGGCACCCGTCAAACCTGAGACAGCTGGAGCAGTTTGCTCAAGAAGAGTGGGCCAAACTACCTGTTAACAGGTGCAGAATTCTCATTGAGAGCTACAGAAAATGTTTGATTGCAGTGATTGCCTCTAAAGGTTGTGCAACAAAATATTAGGTTAGCGGTCCCATGATTTTTGTCCATGCCATTTTCATTTGTTTTATTATTTACAATATTATGTTGAATAAAAAAATCAAAAGCAAAGTCTGATTTCTATTAAATATGGAATAAACAATGATGGATGCCAATTACTTTTGTCAGTTTCAAGTTATTTCAGAGAAAATTGTGCATTCTTCGTTTTTTGTGGAGGGGTACCAACAAATTTGAGCACGTCTGTATATATATATATATATGTATATATATAGTAATGACTTGGTAAGAATGGAAGTGTGAGACAGGCGTTCTTCAAAAGCAGCAATCAATTTTATTTTGCATTAAAGAACAGGCTACATACTTCTTAGCAAGACAGGTTACTTCTCCAACTCTCCACTCCTGTCTAGCATGCAAGCTGCCTCTTACAGCCCACAACCCGTACAACATTGCAGGTTAACCACGACCAATCAGTGGCCACTATCAGCCCCACTCCCCCTGGCTCCTGCAAGGTACATATAATGATCCTGCAAGGTTGCACCAATAATCCAATATAGGGGAACAGTGTCTGCAGCAGGGTAAGCGTTCCTACGCATGGGAAGCACGGTCGCAGACCATGCAACTTTGCTCTGCAAAGCACTTCAAGCACAGACGCATGCACAAAGTCCCAGTGACAGCCTTTTGTTACAATATATATTATTAGTGATTGTATTAGAGGTTCATATATCATCATTTGATCCTCGACTAGCTTTTTTCTATATGGTCTCCTTTTCCAAACATAGATGAAAAAATTATGATTTTAAAATGTTGACTGCATCAGGATACACAACATAAAAGCTTGGATGTTGAATAATTAACTGGAATGTCATTGAGTAAAACAGAAATATATTGGGGAAAAGAAATACAGACGTTTCAGCAGTTTAATATTAGTTAATGTTTTTTATTAACATTTATTATCAGTAAACTAAAGGGAGGTATTAACACTGTTGTAGAACAATCTTTTCTGAATTTGCTGTGGGACAAATTAATAAATGAAGTGTTTCTCCACTGCAGTGTCAGCAAATGTTATTACTGTATTTATATAAACCTTTATAGAAACAAAAGAGAAATATTTTCAGTAGAATAAGATTTTGTTTAACAAATCTAAAACACAATGATAATACCAGTATTTGATGTTTTTCAGTTCAAATACCTTACAAAAAGGATGCAAAAAATGCACACCATTTCATCAAAAAACAAGTTCTGTTATATTATACAGCAGAGAAAATGCCTTGAAAAGGGCTCATCTCAGCCAGTTAAAGTATGTTCTGGGTTTCACAGTTTAACCTTGTGAGGAGAGTGACACTGGTAATATATAAGTGCTTGTGCCGTAATACTTTCCTAAAATAATAATTCACTTTGAGAGACTTTGACTATAGTTCAGATTGCCATCACATTATAAAACAGCAATTCAAAAATGAACGCCTAAATATTAGAAATGTTCTCGTTAATTATCCCTATTGTGCAATAATACGTACATAAAAAATCCAATCAAATATCATAATATACAAATACAGAATACAAACATGTTCTAAATGTTTTACATGTATGTGTTTAGTCTTTGACCAGGTAATCAACCTGGCAACACCTGCGAAAATAAAGGCAGCTTGTATTGGTTGCCAACAGGCCCTTATAGAGTGATTCGAGTGAAAAAGACAACCCATTCTTCACAAAAATAATTAATTTTAACACATTTTTCCATTATTCTTATTTTTTATTTTAGCTTTTCTCTTCACATTTTTTAGTAAACAAAAAAGCACAAACAAAATCTCAACGTGTTTCGACAGAGTCTTAATCATGAGTAAACTTAATTTGATACAGAGGAACACCCCCTTTTTTTATATACTCAATTCTCCACAGGCGATTAATCACCTTTACGTCACAAACCTTCAATTGACAATCAGAACAATCAAAAACAACTGAAATTAATAAGTAATTAGGTACAGAAATGACAACAGAAGGCAGAAGACCATACTTTTTATATTATTTTAAACACTCAATCTGTACGTCAACACAAAACTTTTCATACCACTAAATATTCTTTTACTAAGTTACTTTTTTCTTTTTACTCTGCAACTTGAATAATGAACAGAGGTATATACTGTATACATACAAACATACATTCTACAAAAAATACCCATATTTAAAGTCTTCATTAAGGCCATGTGGTGGAACAGAATTAAAAAAAATATCACAAAAGTTTCCCTTCTCAAGAGTTGTTTGTCAACTGAGCCATCTCTTAAAAGGTGATTAATCACCTGTGGAAAATTGCGTGTATAAAAAAGGGGTGTTCCTCTGTATCAAATTAAGTCTACTCATGAATAAGATGAAACACGCTGAGATTTTGTTTGTGCTTTTTTGTTTTCTAAAAAATATTTGGAGAGAAAAGCTAAAATAAAAAATAAGAATAATGGGAACAATTTGTTAAAATGGGTTAAAATTCAGCGCAATCGACAATGCAGCCATGTGGAGTAGTGGTTAGGGCTCTGGACTCTTGACCGGAGGGTCATGGGTTCAATCCCCGGTCGTGGACACTGCTGTTGTACCCTTGAGAAAGGTACTTTACCTAGATTGCTCCAGTAAAAAAAAACAAAAAAAAAAAACAACTGTATAAATGGGTAATTGTATGTAAAAATAATGTGATATCTTGTAGCAATTGTAAATTGCCCTGGATTAGGGCGTCTGCTAAGAAATAAATAATAATAATAATATCCATAAATCTATTTATTTAACAGTTGGCATTTAAAAACTTTAGACACAAAGTTGTTACATGTCTTGCATCCCTTAAAAAATAAAAAATAAACATTTTTAAAATCATTACTGAATTAAACATTTTACCAGCGTTGAAAAATCTATCTGTAGCGATCAATTATATATATATATGGATAAGGGCGTCTGCTAAGAAATATAGAAAAAAAAAAAAACAATAATGATAATAATTATATATATATATATATATATATATATATATATATATATATATATATATATATATATATATATATATATATATATATCTTTGCATGCCCTGGTAGCTAAATGCTTAGTTACGGCTCTGGGCAGAACCAAAGCCCATGGCCAGTATACAATATTTTTCTGTATGCATTGTCTTCTGTTGAGCATTACTGACACCGTTGAAACGGTGAGTCGTAGGTCGCCTGTTGATACATTAGTCCAATCAATGCGTCTGAACCTGGTGTGTAATCCCAAGGTAACTGCTCACTGTTAACACGTTTTAAGACGTTATAGCCCATGGCCAGTATAAGTAATACAGTGTACCCTTCAGACATGTTAAAGGAGAGATTCGGAAATAACATTCAAAACTATACGCGAGTAACTAATACCCTAACTCCTAACATCCAAAAAAAAAGAAAAAAGAAAAAAAAGACAAATAATATATATATATATATATATATATATATATATATATATATATATATATATATATATATATATAATTGCATGCCCTTGTAGCTACGATATGGAGTCTTGCATGCCCCGATAGCTACGATAGGGAGTCTTTCCATCCAGCTCCGGTTGCTTCAACCGGAGGTGCATGCAATATATATATATATATATATATATATATATATATATATATATATATATATATATATATATATATATATATATTTGCATGCCCCGGTAGCTAAATGCTTAGTTACGGCTCTGGGCAAAACCAAAACCCATGGCCAGTATACAATATTTTTCTGTATGCATTCTTTTCTGTTGAGCACTACTGACACCGTTGAAACGGTGATTCTTCGGTCGCCTGCTGATACATTAGTCCAATCAATGCGTCTGAACCTGGTGTGTAATCCCAAGGTAACTGCTCACTGTTAACACGTTTTATATATATAATTGCATGCCCCGATAGCCGATATGGAGTCTTTCCATCCAGCTCCGGTTGCTTCAACTCCGGTTGCTCTGGGGAAAACCAAAACCCATGGCCAGTATACAATATTTTTCTGTATGAATTCTTTTCTGTTGAGCACAACTGACACCGTTGAAACGGTGAGTCTTTCGTCGCCTGCTGATACATTAGTCCAATCAATGCGTCTGAACCTGGTGTGTAATCCCAAGGTAACTGCTCACTGTTAACACGGTTCATATATATATAATTGCATGCCGCGATAGCTACGATATGGAGTCTTTCCATCCAGCTCCGGTTGCTTCAACCGGAGGTGCATGCAATTTATATATATATATATATATATATATATATATATATATATATATATATATATATATATATATATATTTGCATGCCCCGGTAGCTAAATGCTTAGTTACGGCTCTGGGGAAAACCAAAACCCATGGCCAGTATACAATATTTTTCTGTATGCATTCTTTTCTGTTGAGCACTATTGACACCGTTGAAACGGTGAGTCTTCGGTCGCCTGCTGATACATTAGTCCAATCAATGCATCTGAACCTGGTGTGTAATGCCAAGGTAACTGCTCACTGTTAACATGTTTTATATATATATATATATATATATATATATATATATATATATATATATATATATATATATATATAATTGCATGCCCCGATAGCTACGATATGGAGTCTTTCATTCCAGATCCGGTTGCTTATATATATATATATATATATATATATATATATATATATATATATATATATATATATATATATATATATATATATAATTGCATGCCGTTGTAGCTACGATATGGAGTCTTGCATGCCCCGATAGCTACGATAGTGAGTCTTTCCATCCAGTTCCGGTTGCTTCAACTGGAGGTGCATGCAATATTATTATTATTATTGTTATTATTATTATTATTTATTTCTTAGCAGGCGCCCTTATCCAGGGCGACTTACAATCGCAAGCAAATACAAATACATTCAAGTGTTACAATACAAGTCATACAATAAGGACAAGAAATACAAGAATTCTCAAGTGTGACAAACCACAACCTGGTGTGTAATCCCAAGGTAACTGCTCACTGTTAACACGTTTTATATATATAATTGCATGCCCCGATAGCTACGATATGGAGTCTTTCCATCCAGCTCCGGTTGCTTCAACAATATATATATATATATATATATATATATATATATATATATATATATATATATATATATATATATGCCCCGGTAGCTAAATGCTTAGTTACAGATCCGGGCAATACCAAAACCCATGGCCAGTATACAATATATTTCTGTATGCATTCTTTTCTGTTGAGCACTACTGACACCGTTGAAACGGTGAGTCTTCGGTCGCCTGCTGATACATTAGTCCAATCAATGCATCTGAACCTGGTGTGTAATGCCAAGGTAACTGCTCACTGTTAACATGTTTTATATATATATATATATATATATATATATATATATATATATATATATATATATAATTGCATGCCCCGATAGCTACGATATGGAGTCTTTCATTCCAGATCCGGTTGCTTATATATATATATATATATATATATATATATATATATATATATATATATATATATAATTGCATGCCGTTGTAGCTACGATATGGAGTCTTGCATGCCCCGATAGCTACGATAGTGAGTCTTTCCATCCAGTTCCGGTTGCTTCAACTGGAGGTGCATGCAATATTATTATTATTATTGTTATTATTAGAGCACCCCTGTGTACAACGTGCTTATTTTCCTGTTACAATAAACGTGTCCTGCAAACCAAACTGTTGTTTTCGTCCGCTTTCTTTTCCTTTTTATTTCTACCCGCTGCTCCTGCAGCGCGTACTCATACAGTCTCTTTTCCAGTCCCGGATACCTCACACAGATACACAGTCGGCCGCCGTGACGGTCCTCAACCGACACGGAAGCTGCGGAACTGTTTTACTTAATACTGACGAGCGGCGTCCACACAAACGTTTAAATAAAACAAATTATACCAGCAAAACAAAAGGCTACCTCACCAAGAGGGAAACCGCTCACCATTTACACAAAAACCAGAACTCTTGTTCACAAAACAAAACTCGTTCGCTTTACCTTGCGAAGTTTTAACAACACTCTCTCTCTCTGGGTATTTCCTGCAGGACAATCCGGCGGTGCTCCCCACGATCACCCCCGTCCTGTCCTACCCTACTTCCTTATATACCCCAGGAACCCCGCCCTACCAATTAGTGCTCCGGTTCCTGGGTGCTGTTTGCTTCATTTTCTGTAGTAACGCCGCCATTCCTTAAAGGCGACGTTACTTCTTTCTTACATATCCTCTTCCCCAGCTCCAACCTATCGGTTAGAGCGGCCCAACTAACCCCGTGTTTTCTCGACAGCCCATCCGCGTTTGCATTTTGAATCCCCCGTCTATGTTCAATCCTGAACTTATATGGCTGCAAAGCTAAAAACCAGCGGGTTACCCTAGCATTTTTCTCCTTATTCTCTTTCATGAATTTTAGGGGTGCATGATCTGTCACTAGGGTAAATTCTCTGCCTAACAGATAATATTTCAACGCCTCAATTGCCCACTTCACTGCCAAGCATTCTTTTTCAACCACGGCATATCTTCTTTCTCGTGGTAGAAGTTTTCGACTTAAGTACCCTATGGGGTGTTCCTCCCCCTCAACTATCTGCGACAAGACTGCCCCTAAACCTACTTCCGATGCATCTGTCTGTAATATGAAAGGCTGGGAAAAATCGGGTACCTTCAACACCGGGCTGTCACACAGTATCTGTTTAATAGCTTTAAATGCTTTATCAGCCTCGGGGCTCCACTTAACACGGACCGGGGCCGATTTTTTTATTAAATCTGTAAGGGGTGCGGCAATGGAGGAAAACTCCGGCACAAACCGTCTATAATATCCTGCTAACCCTAAGAAGGCTCGTACTTGTTTCTTATCTCTTGGTATCGGCCAATTTGTAATTGCCTCTACCTTGCTCGTTTGTGGTTTGACTTTACCGCCCCCTACGACAAACCCCAAGTATTGCGCTTCCTGTAAGCCCACAAAACATTTCTCCGGGTTTGCAGTTAATGCTGCTTCCCGTAAAGACTGTAATACGGCGTTCACTTTTTCAAGATGCGTCTCCCACGAATCGGTAAATATCACAATGTCATCGATGTAAGCCGAAGCATACTGTGCATGAGGTCTTAATATGATGTCCATAAGCCGTTGGAAGGTGGCGGGTGCGCCATGCAATCCAAATGGCATTACCTTATATTGGAACAGTCCTAGGGGTGTGGCAAATGCAGTTTTTTCCCTAGACTTAGGGCTGAGGGGAATTTGCCAATACCCCTTTGTGAGGTCTAAAGTAGTTAAGTACTTCGCCGAACCTAATCTTTCAATCAACTCATCGACTCTAGGCATAGGATATGAATCAAATTTCGATACCTGGTTGAGCTGCCGAAAGTCATTACAAAACCGCCAAGTTACGTTGGGTTTGGCCACCATCACAATTGGACTGTTCCACGGACTCGAGGACTCCTCGATGACGTCCAGTCTTTTCATCGCTTCGACCTCGCGAACGACTTCGTTCCGTTGGGCCTCCGGGATCCTATAGGACCTAACCCGGACACACACCCCCGGGGGTGTGTGGACCTCATGTTGGATAACCGTTGTTCTTCCTGGCATGGAAGAAAACACATCGTGGTTAGCTTTCACACATCGCTGTACCTCCTGGACTTGTTGGGGCGTAAGGGAGGGACCTATATTAACCGATCTCCCTTCTAGTCCCTTCCCGTCTTTTCCCAAGGCTACCAATGCGACCAATTCCTCCCGGTCTACCCACGGTTTAAGAAGGTTAATGTGGTACACTTGTTCTTTCTTTCGTTTATCCGTCTGCCTTACTTTATAATTAACTTCTCCCACTGGAGCTATTATTTCATACGGGCCTTGCCACTTAGTGAACAGTTTACTCTCTGGGGTTGGTACTAATACCATAACCCGGTCTCCGGGTGAAAATTTCCGGCGTACTGCCGACCTGTTATACTGACCTGCTTGTCGGGCCTGTGCTTCCTCCATATGGGCCTTTACTATGGGTGTTATTTTTGCAATTCGGTCTCGAACCTGTAGGATATAATCTACCACATTACGTCCTGACGAAGTTTGAGCTTCCCACGTTTCCTTAGCTATATCCAGAATGCCCCTGGGCTGTCTCCCATATAATAATTCAAACGGAGAGAACCCGGTTGAGGACTGTGGTACCTCCCGAACAGCAAACATCAAATAGGGCAATAGGAGGTCCCAGTCCCTCCCGTCTTTGGAGGCCACTTTCCTTAGCATCGACTTCAGGGTCTTATTAAACCTCTCCACAAGTCCATCCGTTTGAGGATGGTACACTGACGTTCTAATAGGGTTAACCTTAAGGGTAGTACAGAAATCTCTCATCAACTGGCTCATAAAAGGAGTACCCTGGTCCGTCAACACCTCCTTCGGGATACCTACTCGAGAGAACAAGTGTATTAATTCCTTAGAAATCGTTTTAGATGCCGTGTTTCGTAAAGGGATGGCTTCTGGATATCTGGTAGCATAGTTTAATATGACTAGGATATATTCATGACCCCTAGCCGACTTATTCAAGGGCCCCACCAAATCCATCGCTATTCTTTCAAACGGGACTTCAATAATCGGGAGGGGTTGTAACGGTGCTCGGAAACCTGGATTTGGACTCGCTAACTGACATTCTGGGCATGATCTACAGTATCGATCCACTGCCTTTCTAATGCCTAACCAATAGAACCTTCTCAATATTCGTTGCAGGGTTTTTTCAGATCCTAAATGTCCCCCAAACAGATGTGAATGGGCCAAATATAACACCTGAGATTGGAAAGCCTGCGGAACCAACAACTGTTCTACTGGTTCTTGATTGAGCTGAGTACAGCGATACAGTAGATCGTTTTTTATTATAAAATGCTCAAGCGGGTTAACCACAGTATTTTCAACCCTGCTGCCATTTATCGACACCACCTTTTCCCTGACATTTACTAGCGTGGGGTCTTGTTCCTGTTCCCTCGCAAAACTCTCACTGGGAAGTTGAAGACACTCCTCCCAAGAACCTTCCCTTGGGTTGTCTATAACCACTTCCTCCGACTCTGCAAGTATTTCTGCCTCAGTGCACTGAGTAGATACCCCCTTGCTGTTGCGTTTTGTCAAGACCCCAACTAAACTCTGTACCTTAGTGTCACGTTCCTGTCTCCGCTGTCGGCGGGACTTCCTTTCTTTTACACAATGACTTTCAATAAATAGGTCCGGGTCTGTAAATGGGAAAATCGCCTGGGGGCTCTCTGAAGGCTTACTTTCCTCCTCCATAGTTATTCTAGGCTTGGCCAATTGCCTATTAAATTTCACCAAGGTGTCAAACCCCGGAATATTTCTACCAAGAATTACTTGGTGGGGAAGATGGGGGACTACTCCAACCCGTAAGTCTACGATCTGAGACCCCACTTCAATAGTAACTACGGCTGTTGGATAGTGCTTAACATCCCCATGAATACAAGTAATCCCTGTTTTGAATCCCTGATCCAATGCGCGATCTAATAATAAATCGGGCGTAATTAACGTAATTGCACTTCCCGAATCAGCGAGAGCCTCCGCCCTTTTCCCATTGACCGACACCAAAACCAAATAAGGGTATGCCCCGACAGGGTGACGTGGAACAATAATGTTTCCACAGAATGAGCTCTCTGCAATACTGGGTTTAATCACATTACATTCCATCCTTTCCTCATTCCTGCAGTATTTGGCAATATGGCCCAACTGATTGCATTTAAAACACCTATAGTTTCCATAACCCGGGGCCTCAGCCCTTACCCCCTTGTCTGTCCCCAGTCCCTTCACGGCCTCTGACCGCTCTTCACCCCTCTCCGGCATCGCCGGTCGCTTACCCGAACCCAAGTCCGATCGAGTCTTCCACGTGGGTGGTCTCGAGGTCCTCACCGCCGGGTTCTGGGGCTGACGAGAGAGTTCTTCTGCGGCTAACTGCCGCTCCACGAGGTCCACAAACTCATTAATGGACCGAGGGTCTCCTTGGCCGACCCACTTCCTTAATGGGGCCGGTAATGACCGTAGATACCGGTCCATAACGAGGATCTCAATGACCTTTTCCGCACTATTGATCTCCGGCTTGAGCCACCTAGTGGCTAAGTGAATCAGGTCATACATGAGTGACCTGGGTGGAATTCCCGACACATAGCCCCAGGCGTGATATTTCTGGGCCCGCACAGCTGAGGTCACCCATTCCCGAGCAAGGATCTCCGCTTTCAGATGTGGGTAACTCTCAGCTTCCTGCGGGGCCAGATCATGGTAGGCCTTTTGGGCCTCTCCAACTAAAAATGGGGCCAATATTCCCGCCCATTTTTCTGATGGCCACCCCTCCCGGGTGGCGGTGCGTTCAAACGCCAGTAAAAATGCCTCCACATCATCCTCCCGCGTCATCTTCTGCAGGACGTGGGAGGGTCGGATTGAAGACACCGGTGGTAGTGTTGCCGTCTGCTCCATACGCCCTTTTAACACGGCTACCTCTTGCCGGGTTACCTCCAACTGTTGGGCGTGCAGCCGGTTGGTTTCCTGCTGTACTTGAATACTGTCTTGTTGGATGGCTGTTGCATGCAACAGCGCACGAATTAGTGCGTCGGTGTTCTCCATCGTTACGTTCTTGTGGGTCCGACTGAAGTGTGTTTCCAGTCGTTAGAATCCCACCGCTGCCACCATATGTAACAAACTGGAGGGGTACCCTGCGGGATACTCCTCTCACCGGCTTCCACCGACGAGCACAGACACGTAGAGATTGCAGGCAAGTAACTTTTATTTACAATATTCAAACACAAGAGACTCTTTAAATCACTGAATGCCCTGTACGGGACACTAACTGTCTCACTTCTTCGCCCCTCTCTATCTATTATAGAATACCAAGTCCCTACAGGTCGGAGCCTGTAGAAGTCCGCTACCTCTGCTGGGGTAATCCTGCAACACGGGTAAGTATCCACGGACTCCTCGCTCGCTGCAGGCTCTCTGGCCCAGAGGTAAAAACCGCACCGACTCCCTCTGCTGGAGTCTCGCTGCAGCACAGGCAAGGACAGCGCCGACTCCCTCTGCTGGAGCCTCGCTGCAACACAGGAACAGGTAAGGACAGCGCCAACTCCCTCTGCTGGAATCTCGCTGTAACACAGGTAACAGGTAAGTACAGCGCCGACTCCCTCTGCTGGAATCTCGCTGTAACACAGGTAACAAGTAAGTACAGCGCCGACTCCTTCTGCTGGAATCTCGCTGTAACACAGGTAACAGGTACCGGGAAGACTCTTGGTTGGAGTATGTAATGGGGCCCTGAATAAGAGCTCCTGGATGAACACTCCTGTGCCCGCCTCCTAAGCAAGACGTGCCCAACGGCGTTGATGACTGTATCCAGACTGTGGGGACGAACCCCGGCAGCCAGTGTCCTGGGTGGTTCCAGAGCACCCCTGTGTACAACGTGCTTATTTTCCTGTTACAATAAACGTGTCCTGCAAACCAAACTGTTGTTTTCGTCCGCTTTCTTTTCCTTTTTATTTCTACCCGCTGCTCCTGCAGCGCGTACTCATACAGTCTCTTTTCCAGTCCCGGATACCTCACACAGATACACAGTCGGCCGCCGTGACGGTCCTCAACCGACACGGAAGCTGCGGAACTGTTTTACTTAATACTGACGAGCGGCGTCCACACAAACGTTTAAATAAAACAAATTATACCAGCAAAACAAAAGGCTACCTCACCAAGAGGGAAACCGCTCACCATTTACACAAAAACCAGAACTCTTGTTCACAAAACAAAACTCGTTCGCTTTACCTTGCGAAGTTTTAACAACACTCTCTCTCTCTGGGTATTTCCTGCAGGACAATCCGGCGGTGCTCCCCACGATCACCCCCGTCCTGTCCTACCCTACTTCCTTATATACCCCAGGAACCTCGCCCTACCAATTAGTGCTCCGGTTCCTGGGTGCTGTTTGCTTCATTTTCTGTAGTAACGCCGCCATTCCTTAAAGGCGACGTTACTTCTTTCTTACATATATATATATATATATATATATATATATATATATATATATATGCCCCGGTAGCTAAATGCTTAGTTACGGCTCCGGGCAATACCAAAACCCATGGCCAGTATACAATATATTTCTGTATGCATTATTTTCTGTTGAGCACTAATGACACCGTTGAAACGGTGAGTCTTAGGTCGCCTGCTGATACATTAGTCCAATCAATGCGTCTGAACCTGGTGTGTAATCCCAAGGTAACTGCTCACTGTTAACACGTTTTAAGACGTTAAAGGCTATGGCCAGTATAAGTAATACAGTGTCCCCTTCAGACATGTTAAAGGAGAGATTCGGAAATAACATTCAAAACTATGCGCGAGTAAATACCACCCTAACTCCTAACATCCCAAAAAAAAAAGAAAAAAGAAAAAAAAGACTAACATATATATATATATATATATATATCTATATATATATATATATATATATATATATATATATATATATATATATATCTATATATATATATATATATATATATATATATATATATATATATATATATATATATATAATTGCATGCCCTTGTAGATACGATATGGAGTCTTGCATGCCCCGATAGCTACGATAGGGAGTCTTTCCATCCAGCTCCGGTTGCTTGAACCGGAGGTGCATGCAATATATATATATATATATATATATATATATATATATATATATATATATATATATGCCCCGGTAGCTAAATGCTTAGTTACGGCTCTGGGCAAAACCAAAACCCATGGCCAGTATACAATATTTTTCTGTATGCATTCTTTTCTGTTGAGCACTACTGACACCGTTGAAACGGTGAGTCTTACGTCGCATGCTGATACATTAGTCCAATCAATGCGTCTGAACCTGGTGTGTAATCCCAACGTAACTGCTCACTGTTAACACGTTTTATATATATATATATATATATATATATATATATATATATATATATATATATATATATAATTGCATGCCCCGATAGCTATGATATGGAGTCTTTCCATCCAGCTCCGGTTGCTTCAACCGGAGGTGCATGCAATTTATATATATATATATATATATATATATATATATATATATATATATATATATATATATTTGCATGCCCCGGTAGCTAAATGCTTAGTTACGGCTCTGGGCAAAACCAAAACCCATGGCCAGTATACAATATTTTTCTGTATGCATTCTTTTCTGTTGAGCACTAATGACACCGTTGAAACGGCGAGTCTTCGGTCGCCTGCTGATACATTAGTCCAATCAATGAGTCTGAACCTGGTGTGTAATCCCAAGGTAACTGCTCACTGTTAACACGTTTTAAGACGTTAAAGCCCATGGCCAGTATAAGTAATACAGTGTCCCCTTCAGACATGTTAAGGAGAGATTCGGAAATAACATTCAAAACTATACGCGAGTAACTACCACCCTAACTCCTGACATCAAAAAAAAAAAGAAAAAAAGACTAATAATATATATATATATATATATATATATATATATATATATATATATATATATATATATATATATATATATATATATATATTATTGCATGCCCTTGTAGCTATGATATGGAGTCTTGCATGCACCGATAGCTACGATAGGGAGTCTTTCCATCCAGCTCCGGTTGCTTCAAACGGAGGTGCATGCAATTATATATATATATATATATATATATATATATATATATATATATATATATATATATATATATGCATGCCCCGGTAGCTAAATGCTTAGTTACGGCTCTGGGCAAAACCAAAGACCATGGCCAGTATACATTATTTTTCTGTATGCAGTTTGCTCAAGAAGAGTGGGCCAAACTACCTGTTAACAGGTGCAGAAGTCTCATTGAGAGCTACAGAAAATGTTTGATTGCAGTGATTGCCTCTAAAGGTTGTGCAACAAAATATTAGGTTAGCGGTCCCATCATTTTTGTCCATGCCATTTTCATTACAATATTATGTTGAATAAAAAAATCAAAAGCAAAGTCTGATTTCTATTAAATATGGAATAAACAATGATGGATGCCAATTACTTTTGTCAGTTTCAAGTTATTTCATAGAAAATTGTGCATTCTTCGTTTTTTGTGGAGGGGTACCAACAAATTTGAGCACGTCTGTATATATATATATATTATATATATATATATATATATATATATATATATATATATAGTAATGACTTGGTAAGAATGGAAGTGTGAGACAGGCGTTCTTCAAAAGCAGCAATCAATTTTATTTTGCATTAAAGAACAGGCTACATACTTCTTAGCAAGACAGGTTACTTCTCCAACTCTCCACTCCTGTCTAGCATGCAAGCTGCCTCTTACAGCCCACAACCCGTACAACATTGCAGGTTAACCACGACCAATCAGTGGCCACTATCAGCCCCACTCCCCCTGGCTCCTGCAAGGTACATATAATGATCCTGCAAGGTTGCACCAATAATCCAATATAGGGGAACAGTGTCTGCAGCAGGGTAAGCGTTCCTACGCATGGGAAGCACGGTCGCAGACCATGCAACTTTGCTCTGCAAAGCACTTCAAGCACAGACGCATGCACAAAGTCCCAGTGACAGCCTTTTGTTACAATATATATTATTAGTGATTGTATTAGAGGTTCATATATCATCATTTGATCCTCGACTAGCTTTTTTCTATATGGTCTCCTTTTCCAAACATAGATGAAAAAATTATGATTTTAAAATGTTGACTGCATCAGGATACACAACATAAAAGCTTGGATGTTGAATAATTAACTGGAATGTCATTGAGTAAAACAGAAATATATTGGGGAAAAGAAATACAGACGTTTCAGCAGTTTAATATTAGTTAATGTTTTTTATTAACATTTATTATCAGTAAACTAAAGGGAGGTATTGACACTGTTGTAGAACAATCTTTTCTGAATTTGCTTTGGGACAAATTAATAAATGAAGTGTTTCTCCACTGCAGTGTCAGCAAATGTTATTACTGTATTTATATAAACCTTTATAGAAACAAAAGAGAAATATTTTCAGTAGAATAAGATTTTGTTTAACAAATCTAAAACACAATGATAATACCAGTATTTGATGTTTTTCAGTTCAAATACCTTACACAAAGGATGCACAAAAAATGCACACCATTTCATCAAAAAACAAGTTCTGTTATATTATACAGCAGAGAAAATGCCTTGAAAAGGGCTCATCTCAGCCAGTTAAAGTATGTTCTGGGTTTCACAGTTTAACCTTGTGAGGAGAGTGACACTGGTAATATATAAGTGCTTGTGCCGTAATACTTTCCTAAAATAATAATTCACTTTGAGAGACTTTGACTATAGTTCAGATTGCCATCACATTATAAAACAGCAATACAAAAATGAACGCCTAAATATTAGAAATGTTCTCGTTAATTCTCCCTATTGTGCAATAATACGTACATAAAAAATCCAATCAAATATCATAATATACAAATACAGAATACAAATATGTTCTAAATGTTTTACATGTATGTGTTTAGTCTTTGACCAGGTAATCAACCTGGCAACACCTGAGAAAATAAAGGCAGCTTGTATTGGTTGCCAACAGGCCTTTATAAAGTGATTTGAGTGAAAAAGACAACCCATTCTTCACAAAAATAATTAATTTTAACACATTTTTCCATTATTCTTATTTTTTATTTTAGCTTTTCTCTTCACATTTTTTAGTAAACAAAAAAGCACAAACAAAATCTCAACGTGTTTCGACAGAGTCTTAATCATGAGTAAACTTAATTTGATACAGAGGAACACCCCCTTTTTTTTACACTCAATTCTCCACAGGCGATTAATCACCTTTACATCACAAACCTTCAATTGACAATCAGAACAATCAAAAACAACTGAAATTAATAAGTAATTAGGTACAGAAATGACAACAGAAGGCAGAAGACCATACTTTTTATATTATTTTAAACACTCAATCTGTACGTCAACACAAAACTTTTCATACCACTAAATATTCTTTTACTAAGTTACTTTTTTCTTTTTACTCTGCAACTTGAATAATGAACAGAGGTATATACTGTATACATACAAACATACATTCTACAAAAAATACCCATATTTAAAGTCTTCATTAAGGCCATGTGGTGGAACAGAATTAAAAAAAAATATCACAAAAGTTTCCCTTCTCAAGAGTTGTTTGTCAACTGAGCCATCTCTTAAAAGGTGATTAATCACCTGTGGAAAATTGCGTGTATAAAAAAGGGGTGTTCCTCTGTATCAAATTAAGTCTACTCATGAATAAGATGTTTGTGCTTTTTTGTTTTCTAAAAAATATTTGAAGAGAAAAGCTAAAATAAAAAATAAGAATAATGGGAACAATTTGTTAAAATTGGTTAAAATTCAGCGCAATAGACAATGCAGCCATGCTCCAGTCACAAAAGCTATCCCTACTATCAACACATTAATAAGGGCAGCAGTGTGGAGTAGTGGTTAGGGCTCTGGACTCTTGACCGGAGGGTCATGGGTTCAATCCCCGGTCGGGGACACTGCTGTTGTACCCTTGAGCAAGGTACTTTACCTAGATTGCTCCAGTACCCAACTGTATAAATGGGTAATTGTATGTAAAAATAATGTGATATCTTGCAACAATTGTAAGTTGCCGTGGATTAGGGCGTCTGCTAAGAAATAAATAATAATAATAATATCCATAAATCTATTTATTTAACAGTTGGCATTTAAAAACTTTAGACACAAAGTTGTTACATGTCTTGCATCCCTTAAAAAATAAACATTTTTAAAATCATTACTGAATTAAACATTTTACCAGCGTTGAAAAATCTATATGTAGCGATCAATTATATATATATGGATAAGGGCGTCTGCTAAGAAATAAATAATAATATTTTATATATATATATATATATATATATATATATATATATATATATATATATATATATATATATACATATACACACACACAGTATATATAGCACTGTATTCATCCTATATTTTCCTTTTCAAGCTCAAGTAAAAAACGTTTGTGTTTTTGCTTTCGTCACTTAGTTTAGGTTTATCAGAGGTACATGAATTAAAACTGTACCTCTAAACCTAAGTGAACTCATGCAAATCATGAAGGATTGCCATACAATTTAACATAATTAAACAAAGCAACGTCTTCCACTTAACTTAGCAATAACTGAACTATGCAATTTTCAGAAATATAAACAAACAACCAATGCATAAAAAATAAGTTTATTTCAGAGATAGTCTCGTTTAGAAAATCTGGAACCTGGTTGCCGGTCTGAAAAGTAACTGGAATCTCTGTACTTGTTCAGATTAGCCTGGCCTAAATTAATCACATTTCAAGACATTAATTTTCAAGATCTCCAATGAGTTTTTGTTTTCTTGGGAAACTACAAAATAATTAATTTACTGAACTGATCTGAGTGGAATGGAACTGCTGATTGAAGAAATTCAGAGACTGACAGATGATAATTATAGTAAAAGGCTGTTTTATGAGATAAGAAACAGGTTTATCCTTTGTGCCAATTGTGCTGCACTGTGTGTTGGTTTTGTGATGTGGAAGCCGAGGGCTTAGGACCACCATACTCCTTTCATGTGTGACAAACTGGATTTGAAGTCAAGCATTCAGAGATGTAGTGTGTGTGTGTATTACCAACACACCTATTTCCATTAATATTCTGCATTTTGACAGGTTTGGTAAACTTAATTTGTTGACTCTAAAACAAGTATGTCGGTACATTACGTGCGCCATTACAAAATAAGAGCAGAACTGTACATGTAAAAATGTAAGTCTGACATACCTATATACTCAACAACAGACAAAGGATAACAGTTAGATGTATGTGTGACATACACAATATGTAAGCCCCACTATATTCCACAGAAGGGAATAATAAGGCAAACAAATTAGTTTAAATAGTATCAGTGATGTGTAATTTTTCAATAACGTCAGGACGTGTGATGCAAGCTAACTGCAGTCTGTATTACTTCTTCATCTTCGTTGACAGCAGTGTCCAGGTCCTTGTCTTTGCACTCCACTTGTTGTTCTTTCACAAACTCCTCCTGTATCCTCTCCAGCTCCAGCAGCTCGGCTGTCAGCCTCTCCATGTGAAACTCTCGTCTGTTCTTCAGCAGCTTCATAGGGAAGGGGTTCATATCATTAAACACTATGGTCATTAGTTTCCTAAAGACAGAAGATAAAGAGAAAACAAAATGCCACTGATGAAACAACTGCAAAGTTAAAGGACCTGGGAACTCTGCATTTTTCCCCCTTTCAAAAAATACACAAATAAATAAATAAACAATAACGTATGGGCCTGCCAAAAGTAAAGTCATAAAAAGACAAAAAGACAAACACACACTTGAGAAACAATGCACAGTTCTAACAGGAACAAAAAATGTAAGTCTGACATACAAAGTTGTTGCTTGCTAATTTTATAACATAATTGTTTAGAGATTGAACCCATTAACTTCTACAGTGTATCAATCTTCAGGTGGTCCAAATCAGTCAATGGCCCCCTGTCTCTGCACAGCCAGCACTGCCTGGATTCTTGTCTAATACTGAAGCATGAATGGCTGCATCTAAATGAATGTGTTTGTATTTCAGGTTTAGTGGCTGGGCAGAGGAGAAACATGGTGATTGAATCAATAATTCCAATGAAAAGGCTTTGAGAACTAAATGGAAACATATTTTTGCTGCTTTACAGTCATTGTGAGAAAGCTCTGCCAAATTATTATCATATAATCCCAGTTATTTCACTGAAAATCAAGAGAAAGCAGACTGATTGATCCAGTTCCGTGCTACAGTATAACAGAAAGGAAATGTTTTCAGTAAATAAAAGGCAACAGAACCTTGGAATTATTCATCCTTAGGATAACTTATTTTTACTACTAAGACCTAATGGCAAGAAAATTCTGTTTTTAATAGGATCTTAAACGGCTGGTTTCACAAACTACAATTAGCACTAATTTTGGACTACCTTACCTAAGATAACAATAGGTAGTCCAGGATTAGTGCTAATCAGGGCCTGTGAAACCAGCCAATTGACCTACCAGTTAAATTGTTCAACACTTTAATAATCTGCTTGCAAACTGTTCATTAAACAGCTATACATACAGTACATCTGTTTTCTACGCTGCAAAGAGGACATTATGTGGGGGCTCCATTACCTGTAGGAAGTGAATGGTAAAGAAGGACTTACGGTTTCATAGTGGATGCATGGTAAAGCTCAGTAAACTGCAAAATCACTGTTCACATTTACCATCATCAAAATGGTACAAGACAGTTTACTGAAATCGCTAACTTTACTAGTGGTTAAAAGCATGGCCACTGGAGTGAGTGAGATGAGTGTGAACTGTTTATACAGTCTGCGATTGACAGCAACTGGTCTGATGCGTCTGCTGTACATTATCATCATCCTCATTCTGCCTCACCTGCCATCAGAGATCGTTTTGGTGAAAAAACGGAGGTATTGGTAGATTTCCAGATTGTCGTGAATTTTTAGAATGTCCTCTTCATTGTACTTAAAGAGGGCCAGTGCATAGCGAAATATCACCTGGAAACAGAAAGAAGGAAATACTGTTCAGGTTAAAAAAGAAGGATACTTTCGCTCATCAAGTCGTCACTGGACTGAGCCCTTTTATAATTAATTATATTTTACTTATTTCCATGTTTTTCATTTTTACTCTCTATAACTCTAAAATGTCATTACTATAATTTAAAATAATTGGATAAGCTGTTACAATGTAAGTGTGACATACTGTACACATGTTTGCAAGTTAAGACAATTTTTCTCAACAATTTGTGCTGAAAAATGTATTAAGCACGTTTCAACACAGTTGGGTAAGTGTGGGTGGTGTGGCTGGTGTTGGTGGTGGTGGGGTGGGTATTAAACACAGCCGGCGCTGTACCTTTGTGCCCTCATAGAGGAAAGCATCCCACGCTCTGAGCAGGATGTCGCTGACCAGACTTTCCACGAAGACCACCAGGAACCAGCTGAAGGTGATGAGGGAATGATCGATGCTGTGCTCCTTGAAGTGGGCCATCAGGCAAGGCATCTTCTCAGCAAGAAAGTCACGGAACACCCTCTGATCAGCCTGCAAGGAACAAAGAGCTCTGCTTAGAGCAGCAGGAGTTGCTCAGCTGTTAGAACAAATAGGGACTATGACTGCCTGAATTAGCACATCCACAGTACTTACTGGTGAAGCAGAGGGGATAGCATTAAAACTCAGCTATAGGCTGATGAGCAGTGTCACAAATATTGTAACATTTTCTTAGTAATAACGGAGAGACATGGACAAATTAGCCAATTTCCATAACAGGTGCCTTTGGAAAATAGGCAAAAACTGGTCAAACAAAATCTCAAATAAAGAACTCCACGAGAAGACCAAATCATCACAGATACAAAAAGAAGAAGACTGAGGTGTATAGGCCACGTACTCAGGATGGAACAAACCCATATCCAGAAGGTAGCTCTACAATGGATACCACAAGGGAAAAGAAAATGAGGCAGAGAAAGTTGCCTAAGATCGAGAGGTGGCAAGGGCTTGTTGCTTCCTTGTGTCCCTGGAGGGAAGAAGAGGGTTCGCTGATTTGAAATCAGTTGTTGTACATACTGTACCTGAGAGGCAGTGAGGGTTTTGCTGTAGTAGTCTTGTGGCATTATGATTTCAACAACAGCCACCAGACACCAGAAGGCATCCTCTTCACCCTTCAGAACTAAAAGTGCAATAGCTGCCAACCTGCAAGAGGAAACACACACACCACATGACTCCACTGGAAGTGTGCTGCTAATATTCAGAAGAAAAGGGGGACACATAGGTGTGCCAAGCCACATTTTTACACATTTTAGGCCCTATTTTGAAATAAATTCAGAGGAATTTGATGTATGAAACTAGCAAGAAATTATGTAAATTATACACTTATTTGTATTTATTATTATTTTATTTCTTAGCAGACACCCTTATCCAGGGTGACTTACAGTCGTTGACAAAAATACATTTCAAGAATCAGTATAAGTATTAATACGATTACGATTCAATAACGGAACAGATAACAGTGTCAGTGATAGTTACATCAGGATATAATTAAATACAAAATACTACAGATTAAATGACACTCGACAGATTACAGTACTCTAAAGTACAGGGTTAAATGCAGTAAAATAGGGAGCAGATAAGAGCAAGTAAAGTGCATTTAAGGAAGAGTGATAAGTGTCCAGATGGAAAAGAGGAGTTTCTACAGGTGCTGTCTGAAGAGGTGAGTCTTGAGGAGGCGCCGGAATTATTTTTAATCTGCCTGAATATGGCCACTCGTGCTTTCCACCACAGTTGTCTTTACAGTTGTGTAGAATATTAAAGAACATATCTGGGCCAGTATATTTGTGATTCCAGAAAAAGATATATTGTACAGGGGAGGGATGAGTAGCTAAGAATACACAACACAGTTAACAACCACTAGGTGTCATAATTTCTCAAATCAATAAATAAACACTGTTTGCATGTGTATTCTTATTGCTATTTATAATACAACAACACATTGCTCTAGTATAGTGTCCTGGCATAGCTACCTCCAACGAAGTGCTCTAAAATGTTAAACACCAGTAATGCTGCCATTACCTGTGGCACTGCTTACCGGTAATAGGCATTATTCTCTGTTTTAGAAAAGGATAAGTTATGCTAGTCCACGTCCAAGAAGTACAAGAAAGTGTTTTGTCTTTTTTGGCAACACCTTTTACTACTTAATGAGCGAATGGCATTAAGAACTTTCAATACAAAAGGTACAGTATCGGTTGAGGCCCTGGCAGTAGCCGATGGTGGGGTTTTGCCAGGAGAAGGCTAGCAGAATGCGCTGCAGCTTTTGGACTGCGTCGGAGGTGGGCGAGGAGAAGTGCTTATTGCTGGTGAGGGTGCGGTGCAGGTCCAGCCTGATCTGCCGCGAGGCCAGGTGCTCCGACACCTCGCAGTGCTTCCTCAGCTCCTGGTAGCGATTGGGATTCCACTTCCTAGAGACCTGCGTCCGTGTCCTCACGATCCAGCGCCACACCTGCTCCCGGTACTCCACAGGGATCCCACACCGGATCAGGCCCTTCAGCTCTGGGGAGGGAGCCAGCTGGTCCAAGGGACGGCTGGCCAGGTAGTTAGCCCACCTTGTCCGCAAAGGCTTGTCCACCATCTCATTGTTGCGCAGGTTGTTGGAAAGGATCTCCAGGGCCTGGATTTTGGCCAGGAGCTTCACGTCCTCTACTTCATAATCAGGAATGGTCTTGAATCCATAGTCGTCATACTCACTGGGAAGGAACACAAAATTAAACAAGGATGCTGGTAACATGCAGTATTCACATATTCCCTAAATTATCATACAACATTGTACAGTAGGTGCATGGCTCCAGGTTTTTGTGATTTAGTTATGTGTAATGAACCTCTATGTTAAGTTGTACTGTTATATTTCTAATCAGTCCCCTCTGCCAGCGTATTCCTCCCCATCGCTGCAGGAGAGCATGGAGTTAGTTAGTTGAGTTGGAACAGTTGGCGGAGAGAGACAAAGGGAGAGAAGGGAGTGGGCTGAAGTTTGACGGTTAGGAGGAGGTAAATGTGTTTGGAAGCCAGTACAAGAACCAGGAAAGGGTTATGTGTAAATGGTATATGTGCCTGAAACTAACCTGCCTAGGGTTATGTATAAGGCCCTGTGTAAATCGAGATTTCACGAACTGCGCAGAAATTGCGAACTTAGCCCAATACCGTGATTTTTTTCAATATTCTTATAATTATTATTTGTATTTCATACGATGGAGGTAAGCTATTCTGTATGTCCTGCAATGTTACTGCAAATCATCTCTTGACAGGCATTTAGATTCAAGTATTCACTGAAAGAGAAAGGCGGAAATCCAAGAAGCCAAAAACGTGAACTTCCATGTTCCAAAAGTCCACTGAAAACCGTGAAGCACGAAACACATTAAATTTTGACCTGACAGGGATGTTTGTTTGCGCAAATATCCCTCTTGAAAAACTGGACAACCAAAAGTTATGTAATTTCTTCATACTGAGTGTAGCAAATGGTGGAGTGATTCCTTCATCAGCCCAGCTGAGACGTGAATACTTACCTAAAGTTGCCGACTATCACAAGCAGGAGATTATGGAATTAGTAAAACAGTCTGGTTGCTTGTCAATGGTCACCGACGCGTCGACTGATGCCCAATAGCAATATATGTTTCACATTGTATTTGTTTTGCAGGGCCTAAATGGTGAACATGCATCTGACATAGAACTGAAAGCTGTCCTTGCAGATACACTTTACCCTCAGGCTGTTAATGACAACACCGTTTCACAAGCTATTGTAAAGTGCTTGAATAACTTTGACGTTGATTTTGAAGATGTCAGTGCATTTATCAATCTATTTGCTGTATAAAAAAATAATAATAATCTGTACACATAATTTATAAAATAGTTCTGTGCACAATCTGCAAAATAAGACACTTTACCCGTGATACTGCCTTGAACTTCTTTTTGGGCATATATACACCTTCACTGCCTAACATCAACCCTTATATATGGTCCTGGAATTGCAGTGTTTATTGACGCACATTGCTCTTTATGTGGTTGGTTAGGGAGCAGTTCAATGTCAATCCAATCTTTGACCTTTCTTTTTGCCTGCTAAGGTGTGCAGTGGTATTGTGATGTGGATTACTATACAGTTAACAGCAAGCTCATTTCAGCTGCTTGCATCAATCGCTCGAACAGCAGAACAAACATTTTCTGTTCAATTTACAATCAATACTATTCAATCTGAGTTCCTGTGCAGTTGTTAAGACTACAGTAAACTCTACGAAAGGAGTTTCTATAATATTGACAAAAACAAACTGAGAAAATAATCATGAAAAATAGGAAATGCATATAATTTGCACTTCTGTTCTAAACAGACCATGCAACAAAACAAAAAGAGTTTCTTTTGTTTTGTTTTAAAGAAGTGACAATAAACAAAATATATATTTTTCTCAATTATTAAATTATCACATTAAAAGAGCAGGGCACATGACATAGAAAATCATAGACAGCAAAGCCCAGAAACTACTGTAAGTTCCAGCTCTTTTTTGGCTTTTCATTTGCGCACCTATTAGATCACAATTGCAACAAACCAACATTAACATTTTGATCCTTTGCTTGTTTTGGTATTTCAGTTCGGTTTATGAGGGTATTGTATGAAAATGGAACTGGTGTAGCTTGCAATCACATCATCAGTTTAGCAATAGAATTGCATTTTAAATATTTGAATATACTTAGTAACAAAAAAACAAGAAAGTAACCGGGGGGAAAAAAGTTTTCGCTGTGAAATCCCGGTATGGAAATGTCAGTACTGTCTTACCTGACAGGGTTGAGTTTAAAGCCATCCTTCTTGTCTCCCTGCAGTGAGTCCTCAATGAGCCTTTTCACCATCTCCTGCTGACTGCTGTCCAGCCCTTTGCTCTCCTGCAGCCTGCGCAGCACGACCAGGTACTTGCTCTCAATCTGGCAGTTTTTGGCCTCCAGGTAGGCACACTGCAACACAAAAGAGAGGTTTAGGGTTAGGATTAAAACAAAACACAGCAGCTGGTGAAAGCAGTAACCCTCCCACAACCTCCCACTCATTTCCAAGACAGGGAAGTCCAAAGGCAGAGGGTTTCTACACCCTGTAAATTTTTAACTGGGTTGAACTTGTTTATTAAAATGTAAAAATGAACCTAGTACATTTCCAAATAACTAATTTTACAGTTCTGATGGAGCCATTCCAATTATAATCTTGCTTCTGCTCCTTAAATTAATTTTATTTAAAAATCCTCTTCGCTGCAGTGTTCACTTGTTCCCTTGTGCTGCTTATATTAATTACAAGACTGCTATTTTCTACAGTGCAATATGTGTGTCACCCGAGTGCTTATGGACACTGTGGCTGTGAAGGGTCATTTCTTTGAAAGTTAAACTGTTGTGTACAATACATGTTTTTTTTCCCGATTACGATTCGGAAATCAAAGCGTTTATGTTTTTGGCAATTTTAGCAGTTTTAGCATAGCCTGCAACTGAAATTATATTTATTTATTTATTTTTACAATTTTTGCTATTTGGTTCTTCTTTAAACCAGAGTCACCCTGGTATCAAATGTGATACCTATTAATTCAAGTGCTCCCAGAAATCCTGAAACAACTCTACTCTAGTACAATAGTTTTTCATGTCACAAAAATGGTCTGATCCTAAATATATCTAAAATAATTTAAAACCATTGCCAATCAGACCAGATAGATAAAACATCTAATTTGCTGCAATCATACCAGCCAGTAGCTGTTTCATTGCACAGTGCACTCAGGGGATATCACTATATGGAGCCATGACGCAGGCACTAGGACAGATCAAGCACTGATACAGAAACAGCTACAACTTGACCCACCCCAAAGAACACATTGGGGTCAACAAGATTAAACATTAATTTAATTTGCAAACCAGGCATTTGTGTTTTTGTGAACAGTGCCCTACATTCACAGCACTGTACTGTATTTAGAATTCACTACATATCTTTCCAATTTGCTTTCTGCATCTAGAGAAGACCTAGATTTGGAGATGAAAGGGAAACATCCCAGTCAGTCTGATCTGTTCATTCTGGGAGACTGGAGCTGGCTCAGTTGCTAACTTCTCTGTGGTTTTAATTAGTAATGCATGAACACACCCGAGGTTGCTGACCAGGCTAACAGCCAGCCAGTCAGAACTACTATGACAGTCAACTAAGAAGAAGAAACAAGGAGTGAAACCTAGCAGGAGTACAAAGAATTATAAAAATAAGGGAAGTACAGTATAAAATGAAAAAAGAAAAACCACAAATTACTAAAGAGAAACATAACAGAGGAAGCATCTCTGCAAAAAAATCAAATAATTGACCAAAAATACTGACTGCCTATGTCTTTATTTATGCAGATACTAGACTACAATAACAAGGTAAGAAGGTATGTGGAGGAGTGGTTAGGGCTCTGGACTCTTGACCCGAGGGTCGTGGGTTCAATCCCAGCTGGGGGACACTGCTGCTGTACCCTTGAGCAAGGTACTTTACCTCGATTGCTCCAGTAAAAACCCAACTGTATAAATGGGTAATTGTATGTAAAAATAATGTGATATCTTGTAACAATTGTAAGTCGCCCTAGATAAGGGTGTCTGCTAAGAAATAAATAATAATAAAAGTATATTAATAAACATGGTAAAACCCAGGTAAATTATTATAAATGCATTGTATAACCATGGGAAAAGCATGGGTAAAACTGCAGAAATACTGTGGTTAAACAGGAGGCCAAAGGAATGCTTTAAACTTTTAAAAAGTTACCAGGATGTGAAAATGATACAAAGTGAATCTAAAGTTGTTGTTTTTTTTTATTTTGTTTTGTTTTTTGCGTTAGACTGTGTAAGAATAGTGCCCAGTAGGTCACCAGCTTGCGTCACTACATTAGAACCACTTGCAATCCATGTGTCACTAAGCAGTTTGCTTTATCATAATGTACCAGCATGCTAGTTGTTCTTTAATTTACTTTGGCTTCTTAGTGCAGACAGAGATGTCTCTAGGCGAAATCACAGATCTCATTGTGGTTTTGTGGTTAAAGCTATAAGAAAAAAGAAATAAACGAAACTCATTACTATTACTATTAATCTGGGGCCTAGGCTATAAAAGCTGAAAATAAGTTGTTTAGTATTAAATAAAGTCACTTATATATTAGCCTTACACAGTGACGATACTGCATTAAAGACTTGTAGGTAAGGATAATATATTTTTTGAACATATATGTTTTTTAAACACAGTAAACGAATGAAATCAGAACACAATCTGTGGTTGTACTTAAAACATTTCTACTGTGAGCTCTACTTATTAAGAGCACAGGTTTGACCTAGTCCTGACTGATCACTGCTTTTCTTTGCTTTCATAATTGTACTCATTTGTACCCTATAAAACACTGTTTGAAAATCGCTGGGATACGTAAAAAAAAAAGTGTGGCTAACTAATGTCAATTAATACACTGTACAAAAACAATATACTTGTTTTGTTCTAATAACAAAGAAATAGAAGAAAAAAATAGTTGGCCAACTGATCACGTGTCTGGAATTATTATTTGACTTTATATTTAAGTTTTGCTAATAAGCAGATAACTGGTCTCCTAACTTATCAGAGAGCAGTGTACCCCCTCATGCCTAGTAGCCTGGGGTTACACAGGGATCTTTTTTTTTATATATATACAGTATGTTTATGTTATTATAATAATTTTTGCTGTTCATTGTAACATCACATCAACACTGTGCAAGCCTGACCTATAGAGTACAAAATCACAGTAACGTGATACAAAGTACAGTCGAACCTGTCGTATCTGATCCTGCAAGATATGACACCATCATTACCCAATGGACCTGTGCCATGTGTGACTTGCATATGCTGCTACCAACTGAATGGTACTGATGGAAACTGACCAATGCACATTTTATTATGGGTCTAAAACAGTAAATTCAGCTCTTAGCAGGTCAGAATTTGTACACGCTGTCACTTCACATAACTGCCCAGTTTAACCATAGTAAATAAAAGAAAAGTAAAGGATTCATAAAATTACTGTACTGTTAAAAAGCGTGCATCCTTGTTGTTGTTTATGTCTCAGGTTAACACACACACACACAATGTAAAAAAACCTGTCAGATTACTTTGGCATACACTGAGAAAGCACGTTAAGAACTGTTTGGAATGCTGTTTTGTAAACTGAGAAATACTGTACTTCAGTGCTTGTGCAGTCATTTTCACAGATTTTTTTGTATGGAATACATGCTGTGTCGTACTTTGGTGTTTTAGGCACACTGATGTACCTGACATTTATAATGCCCCGACGTTAATAAAGAAACTACAATATACTAAAACGACTTCCTCTGAGATACAATATTAGTATATATTAGCTGGACCCCTGGACCGGTTCTACTACAAATGAATCATTCTTAGACTGGAGTGGCAAACAGTAATTGTGTGTCTGCTCCAATGCTAATAAAATCTAGTTAAGATGTCATGTTTGTAATGCTTATTGGATGCAAAGAAGGTGCAGATTACCGTATGTGACACCCCAGCAGTGAAAACATGGATCAGTTACTTTACTGCTTTTTCACATCATGCAGGATTACATGGTGGTCAAACAAAACCAAAAAAAAGAGTGTGGTTTTATCCGTGTTTCTTGAAACAAGAGTTGACATACTTCCCATGGCTGTAATGTAAAAGTAACTTTTAAAATAACCTTGAGGTGCTCAATCTTCTCCTGCAGCCTGCAGAAGGTCTCTGTGCCCATGGAGTTGGCTACGGTACGCTGCTCGGAGAGCTTGAGGATGACTTCCTGCTTGGCGTTGTTCTTCTCCATCATGAGCTGCACGTGCTGCTGCAGCTCATTCACTTGGCAGTCCTGCATGGCCAGCCGCTGCTCCAGCTCCTCCTTGTCTTTGAGCAGGGCCTCCAGGCGGCCGTCCAGGTCCGCGATACACCTCTCTTTGTGCCGCACCAGTTCCAGCCGCTCCTGCTCCCCTGCTGCTGACAGGAACTGTTTGCTGGTCCTCTTCTCCTGCTGTGCTGCCTCCAGGGCCTTGTGAAGGAGTCGCACCAGCTCCTGATTTCAAAACAAAAACACTATGGTCATTTACTCTTAAAGGTGAAGCTTCATGAGCTGTGTTGGAGGTCCCGTAAATAAATATACTATAGGTGGTCCCTGAATAATGCACCTGTACTTTCTTTGTAATCTGAACCAGGTGGGATCAGACCTGTTCAGATTAGTGATTTGTTTGGAGTACTGATAATAAACTGTGCCATACTAAAAATGCCTGGTATAGTATTTGTTTTAGGTTTTTGATTCTTGCATTTCCTGAAAAATCTGAAATATCCCTTTGAATAAAAAAATACTGTTTTACTTATCATATAAGAACAGCTGTTAACATAATGCATTTAATTACAGTTATGGCTATAGGTAAATTCAAATAGTCTACTGTACAATGCAATAGTCTACTGTACAATGCAATTTTCCCTAAAAAACAGCCTGTTGCAGTATTTATTAGTAGTGCATATGAGAAAAGGCTCTGAAGCTCTGCCCTATATTATACGTCAGTGGCCTTAAAACCAATTATCAGACATTATTATTATTACTATTTTGTTTATTTTGCAGACACCTTTATCCAAGGCAACTTACAGAGACTAGCGTGTGTGAACTATACATCAGCTGCAGAGTCACTTACAACAACGTCCCACCTGAAAGACGGACCACAAGGAGGTTAAGTGACTTGCTCAGGGTCACACAGTGACTCAGTGGCTGAACTGGAATCTGAGCCGGGGACCTCCTGATTACAAGCCCTTTTCTTTAACCATTGGACCACACAACCTACTATTTCAATAACAATGTCCTTTTTTTAACCAATTATAAAAGCTGAATTCAGTGAAGTGTTTTTAGAAACAACCAGCAAAATGACTGAAAATTCTGCACACTGCCTGCTGGTGGTCATTTTTCAAACCATTCAGGAGATCAGCTTAACTTGTGTTTTTAACAGGCTCAAAAAAGACCTTGTTTTTGCAGCTCTGTTCTTTGTACTCTGAAAGAAGAAAACAATGATAATGCAATAAAAGTACCAAACACTGGAAATACTGTCCCAGTATTACAATAATAATGAGCAATGGTGTCTTGTAAAGTGGTTTCATAAGGTCCAGGATAACCGTGTCTTTAATCAAGACACAAAAACTAATGATAAAATAAGTCAAAATGCACATGCACAATAAATTCTGTGCACAAAGAAAGATTGTGTCTGTTGGTCTATTTTAGATCAAATATACAATTAGCTACAAACTCTTGCATGTTGCAGATCAGGTGCATTTGAGCACCACGTTAAAAGTCGTATGGGTTACTAACAGGAAACAAGAAGGCGGCGATGCAAGATTAAAGTTTATGTTTGGGAAGCAATAAAATATGCTTATTGAAGCTCATAAAAATGTAAAAGGAAGTTTTGTGACCATACAGGCAATAATGTAAGCTGTCTTTTTATCATCATAAAATACAGAGGAGTCATGAGCGAAAACCCAGAATTGCATTCAGGAGCTCTATTGTGACTGTTTAGATCTAGCCCTGCAGAAACAGTCCCTGCACAGGGCACAAAATTACCCTTGACTTCCTGACTCACTCTGCACACCATGCACTCATGCCTTTACCAGCTGAGCCCCTCGGGGGGCCCCAGAGATTTGGTATTTTAATACACTTGTACTGTATGTGTTGATGACAAAATAATAAACAAAAATTCTACATTGTAACCTTTATGGATTCATAAGAACAGTAGTACAGCACAAGAGTTTCACTTACAGACAATGAAGCAACAACAGACTCTCTTCACTGTTTCAGAAGTGCCCTTCAACCCTATTTTACATACACAGCTACTATAGAACATCATACCACCATGTTTATAACAATTTGGATTATCAGCAATACAGTTATCACACTTTTAAAAAGCTCTCCTGTTAGGTAATGCATGAGTTATTCTGCTAAATGCGTTTGCCTTCACACCCAGTGACACCTTAGCCAAAGAGGAAAGAAAATGCACAGTAAAGCAACCAATTTGTGGTGAGCGTGCAGGTTTCTGACTTGCATAGAAAAAGAGTTAAGACATCACACAGTCAATACAGTAGATCAGTACTTTAATCAGTTTAGGCAAAATTATTGCTGGTCTTGGATTTGAGTTTGTATTACTTTGTGTAACTGCTTGACTAAATCCACTGTTTCTGTCTTATGTTCGTTCATACCATGCTTATTATAGATACAACATCATATTTAAATACTATCATACAACTTTATAAAGGTTTACCACTGTGTTTTTGCACAGTATTTTTTACAGTTTTCCCATGCTTTCCCGTGATTAGACTGTTATTTTCCCACAGTGTACCCTGGCTTTCCATGTTTATTAATATGCTTTACCATACCTAGCTGGTCTTTACAATGCTGACCTATGCTGTACCACTATGCTTTATGATTTTACTATGGGAAACATTTATAAGGTTCAATCATTCATTGTACAAGTGCCTCACAAGACATATTATTTAATAACTCAGTTATCAGTTGTTATGTGCTTAAATATACTTCAGACACCCAAACCAAACATATACCTTTTGTGACTTGAGCTCCTCAGTGAGCGTGAACACCTCGTGCTGGAGTCTGGATAGTTTGTCCACGGGGCTCTCCTCCTTTCCTGACACCTTCTCCCCAGAAGGCTGAAGAGAACTGGTCATTTTCTTCTCCCTCTTGTTCATGCTGCTTGATGGAGAACTCTTTCCTCCAGTCTTTGCTTCCTGCGCAGACTCGTTTGTAACTGAAGAAACTGAAGGAGCTGAAAGGACTGTAGGTGCTGGGGGTGTCAGAGGTACAGGCGGTGCTGGAGGTGCTAGGAAAGAGAGCAAGCAAAGAAAGCATTTGAAATGCATGAATATTTAATATATATATATATATATTTTTCTTAAACTTGCTGGTTCTTTATTTTATTCTGGAGCCACCTACCTGACAATATACCCTTCATAATCATTAAACAAAAAAAGAAAATAATGATTATTTCTGGAATTCAAATTTGTTATACATACAAAAATCATCATAGAACCCATAGTGCCAATGTTAATTCTAGGGTGCCTAGCCAAAACTACAATTTGCTGCAAAAGAAAATAGTTGTTAAAAAGAGCTGTTGTTTTCAATGAAAGGTGAAATTGTTAGCTATTTAGTGAGTTTTCTAGAAATTTCTTAAAAAAAGGCTTTATTGACGCTCATTCTTTATCTTATTAACAAGCTTTACTCCTGCATGGTTCACCTTTTAGGAACAGGAAACCTCTGCACATTTATAACAGCAGAAAGAGTTCTTACCCTGCATGAGAAGAATGTAATAGTTTCAGTGCCACTGTGGTGGTCCCCGCATTGAACTGATCCAGACATGAACTAAGCAGAGACACAGACTTTGCAGGGCAGTTTCCTGTCAACTGAAGGACGCACCTGTTGTTTCCCCCAGTATCTGTGTCACAGGATCCTCACAGGGACAGTCTTCCGACTGCTGAATCTTGTCAAAGTTGAACACACTCCGCCTCAGCTCCTGAGCTGGCTTGTTTCCACAGATATTGAGGACTGTGTTCCTGTAAGGGCAAGGCAGAGGAAACACAAACTGACTTCTGAAGGCAAAGTACAGAGAAAACGAAACTAAATGCATAGAAACAAACACACACAAACTAAAGTAGTACACAACAAATGACAAAATCCAAAGCTCAACTGGTTGCTTCTCTTGCTTACAGGCAGCTGCCTGGATAGGGCTGACTAGTTTACATAACAGGTTTGAATAACTTCTGTAAATTTTCAAATACAAAATGACCTTAGGATAAAAGCACATGTTGCTTCCCACTAGTGAAAACTTTGCTGTTATTAAATAGAAGCCAAGGAATATATTTTGGTTACAAAATATTTGGTGCTAGCAAATCATGAGCAACTGACATTGCCCTAGCCATTGCCGTGATTTTGGTACTTACACTGTACGTAAGAGAGCCATTTAATTCAGTGTGTTTTCCCACTAAGAAGCACATAAAAAACAAGGTATGCAGGTAGTGTCTTACTGTATCTCTGTGATGGGGTGCTGCGGCTTCTCCAACTAGGCCCTTGGGGGTCTTTACTGCTGGGAGGAAGTCCTCTGTCCTTCCTGAAAAAGAGCACAAGCATCTCAACTGCCCATCCCTTCAAACAAAGTACACATTTCATACATATTCATTTATCATGTGGAAATGCCATTCTAATGTACTGTAATACATTTGTACTTACTTGCTGGACTTCATGGAGTAAATATAATTAAATGATTAGATATACAAATGTATTATTTGGTTCCATTCTCCGTATTTCCAAAAGCTGTAGATATATGTATGTTTTAGTGAAATGAAAATTTCCTTCCCTGCACCTTTTGCTTGGGAAAGTTTCTGGCAACATTAGAGAGTCTCACTCACAACAGCTGTCAGAAACGGTGTTTGCGGGCTGTGTTGTTTAAGCTGCTGTCTTAAGAAAGTACAGGTTAAAAGTATATGTCATTCTTATACCAGAAGACAAGAGTCAGCTGTAAATACTGGGTCTATTTTATTACACATACAGAGGTGCATATACATCTTGCCAGCTTTAAACCTGTATACAGTACCTAGTCTAAAACAGCACCAGATCTAAAATAGTGTAAGTCTACTGGGTGTTGTTAATAAAGAGTTCAGTGGTATTTAAATCTGGTGTTAAGACATTTTTACAGCTTGTCTTGTGAGTAGTTTGGACAGGCAAAAGGACTGTAAAATATAAAAGTTGACAATTTTATTATCACAGCAGTAAATTGAGAAAAAATAAATAAAATAGCATTGGGAGGGAGCAATATTAACCCAATTTGGTTAACCTGAATCCAAGTATGAACCAAGTATTTCATTAACATACATTCCCCACCATGACTGTAAATTCATGACCATGACATAAGCATTATGAAATGGCAATGCAGTTTCCTGAAAAGTCCCAAGACATGAATGGACGCACAATAAAAATTACCACAGAATGTGTACACCTAGTTTAACCAAAATTAGACAGGTGTGACATACAGATGGACAGATGAACAGCCAGAGTCACCTCCACACAACGCTGTTGTTATAAAAATGGAAACAAGGCAGAAGATAACATCACAAAGTGAATCCCTGTCTAGTTACCATGTTTGTGTTCTCAGCAACTAAGCCTGCTTCAAGGCTTCAAGCACAACAGAGCCGGCGAGTCATTGGCAGAAATGAGACTGTCTCACTGTGAACACTCTCAGCATGGGTATGGGGCAGAATTGAAATCACCCTTTTGTTATTTTGAGTTCTTTCCACCACACAGCACCAACATTCTCCTGTATGATCATCATTTTTGATTGTTTGAATTAATTAAGATATCTGACACCAGACACAATAAACAAAGTCCTGGTACTTTTGTTACCTCACCTAATTAAAGCATTGCATTTCTTGCTTCACATTACACCTCATGAAAATATCTTAGATATAATTACAATAAAGCGCAAAACATGAAAAAATATGTGGTGGTTACAAGAGTATAGCAACACTTTGTAAGCGTTTAGAATAAATAATTTAAATTGGGTTATTCCGGTTCAGCTCTTTTGTTTTGCATGCACACAACACCTACCCTGGAACCCTTTTCTCCATCAGATCACAAACTGAAGAACCCCACCCCACACACAATTTGGTCGACTTGAGCTAGAATTAAAACTGGGCTGTCAGTGAGCTTACCTTCCAAAGGTGCAGAAGGCAGCTGGCAGAGCTGTGTGGAGGTAGTGGAGGGCTCTGCAGGTATTTTCACCAGGCTGGTATTGTGCTGCCACCGTTTTATTTGCAGCTGCTGCAACCAATACAGCATGGCTTGGCTGTTTAATGCCTGTAAAACAAAACAAACTAGATGGTAACTTTACAAGTTGTGGGGCTTGTTTTATTGGGAAAGTGGTCAAAGTAGCTGATTTGTGTCAAAAGTCACATTGTTTATTAATTGTCTCATGCTTAGAATGTGCTAGAATTTGATATTTCTCAAAGTTCTATGACAGTTAATTCAACAGTGGGAAGTAGCCTACTGAAAGAAGTTGATGCGGTTACTAAAACAGCTGTACCTCTTGATTGGTAGACGCCATTCCTGTTTTGATTTCATATTTGAATAGCTGAGAAGTAGAGGAAGATTTCATTTGCTCTAAGTAGTTGTCTAACTTGTTGGGAAAGTGGTCAAAATGGCAGTTTATAAAAAGTTAGAGAAAAATTTAGTTGGTGCGGTTACTAAAACAGGTGTACCTCTTGATTGGTAAAAGTTATTTATGTTTTGATTTCAAATTTGAATAGCAGAGAAGTAGAGAAAGATGTCATACCCTCTAACTTTTTGTCTTACTTGTTGGGAAAGTGGTCAAAGTAGCTGATTTGTGTCAAAAGTTACATCGTTTACAGTAAATAGAATGTTGGAAGTCTGGGAGTTTTTAAACAATGGGGAGCTTTAGAATGTTGAAAAAAGTCCCATTAAAGTGAATGAAGATAGACAAAAAAAGGATAAAAAGCTTAATAGTTTAAAAAGTATAAAAGATATCAAAAAGTTGTATACAAGCACACTATTCCAGACCGGTCTACATGTTTTAAAGTTTGAACGGTGTTTCTAGCTTAAACGGTGTAAGAGGAGTAGCGTGCCAAAGAATAAGAAGAAGAAGAAGTACGTTGAAGATTTTAAGAGGGGACTCTTGCTTCGCAAGCCCCACTAATAAAAATGGTTGGTAATTGTGACAGAGAATGAATGAATCCTCGTCAACAATCTCCCTCTCAATCTCTGAGGGCGCTGTATAACCAGAACAGAGTGCCCCAGAATGGATGTTTTTGCAGTTCATTCCAGGGTCAGTCGAAAGCCGGACATTCAGGAAGGGGGTGGGGCCACGATACCCGAAGTCAGCGCCTTAATGCGGTAGGTGATGTGTCAGTCACAGATTGGAGGAGACGTGATTGGCCGCGCCACCGAAAGAGGGCATGACGGAGGGTTTTAAGGGGAAGTGGCCCCAGTGATCTGTTCCTTAGTTTTGATGGTTAAACTATAAGGACCGTATGCACAGGAGAATTAAAAGTACTGTGAGTGTTTTGTGTTCTGTTTGTTTGTCAGCTAACTGTCATTGTTTGTTTGGCTAGACGGCTAACACGAACCGGGAGCTGTCGCTGCACGCCAGCACCAAACCCCGGACTACACTGATCTACTGTTACCTCTGTGTTTGTCTTTCACCATTCACTTGCACTAGAGCACCCACTGTCAGGAGACATGTCTGTGTCTGTGTATTGTGTGTTTAAAAAGTGTTTTTATTATTTCGGGACTGTAACCCTCCTTTTGCATGGCGCAATACACATTGATGTGTAGAGCCCATGCTTATTATTTAAAGTGTTGTTGGCACGCAACCCAGCTGAAAATAAAGAGCTGTTAATTGTGAACTGTCTTGTGTGTGTTTGTTCTGGAGCACTGCATCATCACTACACCTGCACACTGCAAACCATTCCTTCACAGTAATCCATTTTTATCATTGCAAAAATTTTAGATGTAGGGAAAACTGCTTGGGGGATGCTATTGTGTATTATCAAAGCAGCATCTGAAAAGGATTCCCTTTGTTATACTGACAACCTTTTTACAGCAAACACTTACAGAGCTGCTATTTTATAGCTTTATAAGAAAAAAAAATTAAAATGATAGCCTTGCTCTGTTCGCTTAACTCAAACTATAAAGGTTTTAAAGTGGTCACAATGCAGTCAAATACCAAATTCAATATACTTTGAAGTTTAATCTTTTACCTTCAACTAAACCCTCAATACACCACACACTAAGTTTTTGTCTTTTCTTTGGATACATTCCTCCCCCACATTATCATACAACAATCAGAGCCTTTTCTTGCACAACTGGCTGGATGATGCTCATGTAAGATTACAAGTGAAAAGTTAGCAAGAACCCCTTCTTTCATAGCCAATGAACAATTTATAACTTGTTAGCTGGACAGTTTATTCTGAGTTCAGGCCATGGGAAGAATGGTGTGGAGTACTGCAACGTAACTTATAAGTGACTATATAATGGGATATTAGAACGGAACATACATTATATATAAAATTGCTACTGCTTCAAATTAATTCAACAATCTCTTTCATAATTGATCAAGCTTATCCGTAGATCATTATTACGCACAGTGTTAATCATGTTAGCTGCAAGCTGTTAGATTGTTAATATACATTTTAAAGACTGAGAACAACAAAGCTAGAACAGTAATGCTTATTTTTGTGTTCACAACCAAGAGCATTTGACAAGAGCATTTGATGAAATGTATGCCAGTAGATACAGGGAATACATTTCTATACCAGTTTAGGATGAATGTATTTATTTTAGGTAAAGCATAACATGAGACCATACAATGGCTAATTTAATGTAATTGTATGCATGTATAAATTACATTTATATACAGACGTGCTCAAATTTGTTGGTACCCCTCCACAAAAAACGAAGAATGCACAATTTTCTCTGAAATAACTTGAAAGTGACAAAAGTAATTGGCATCCACCATTGTTTATTCCATATTTAACAGAAATCAGACTTTGCTTTTGATTTTTTATTCAACATAATATTGTAAATAATAAAACAAATGAAAATGGCATGGACAAAAATGATGGGACCACTAACCTAATATTTTGTTGCACAACCTTTAGAGGCAATCACTGCAATCAAACGTTTTCTGTAGCTCTCAATGAGACTTCTGCACCTGTTAACAGGTAGTTTGGCCCACTCTTCTTGAGCAAACTGCTCCAGCTGTCTCAGGTTTGATGGGTGCCTTCTCCAGACTGCGAGTTTCAGCTCTTTCCATAGATGTTCGATAGGATTCAGATCAGGACTCATAGAAGACCACTTCAGAATAGTCCAATGTTTTGTTCTTATCCATTCTTGGGTGCTTTTAGCTGTGTGTTTTGGGTCTATCCTGTTGGAGGACCCATGGCCTGCGACTGAGACAGAGCTTTCTGACACTGGGCAGTACGTTTCGCTCCAGAATGCCTTGATAGTCTTGAGATTTCATTGTGCCCTGCACAGATTCAAGGCACCCTGTGCCAGGCGCAGCAAAGCAGCCCCAAAACATAACCGAGCCTCCTCCATGTTTCACTGTAGGTACAGTGTTATTTTCTTTGAAAGCTTCATTTTTTCGTCTGTGAACATAGAGCTGATGTGACTTGCCAAAAAGCTCCAATTTTAACTCATCTGTCCAAAGGACATTCTCCCAGAAGGATTGTGGCTTGTCAATATGCATTTTAGCAAATTCCAGTCTGGCTTTTTTATGTTTTTCTGTCAAAAGTGGAGTCCTCCTGGGTGTTCTTCCATGGAGCCCACTTTCGCTCAAAAAGCGACGGATGGTGCGATCACAAACTGACGTACCTTCACCTTGGAGTTCAGCTTGTATCTCTTTGGCATTTATCCTTGGTTCTTTTTCTACCATTCGCACTATCCTTCTGTTCAATCTGGGGTCGACTTTCCTCTTGCGGCCGCGCCCAGGGAGGTTGGCTACAGTTCCATGGACCTTAAACTTCTTAATAATATTTGCAACTGTTGTCACAGGAACATCAAGCTGCTTGGAGATGGTCTTGTAGCCTTTACCTTTACCATGCTTGTCTATTATTTTCTTTCTGATCTCCTCATACAACTCTCTCCTTTGCTTTCTCTTGTCCATGTTCAGTGTGGTGCACACAATGATACCAAACAGCACAGTGACTACTTTTCTCCATTTAAATAGGCTGAATGACTGATTACAAGATTGGAGACATGTGTGATACTAATTAAAGAAACTAATTAGTTTGAAATATCACTATAATCCAATTATGTATTATCTTTTCTAGGGGTACCAACAAATGTGTCCAGGCCATTTTAGAATATCTTTGTAGAATAAGCAATAATTCATCTCTTTTCACAACTTCTTTGCTTTATTCTATGACATACCAAAGGCATGCAAGTATACATGATAAAATAGCTTTTAATTTCATCACTTTTCAGGAGGAATGAAGCATTATTTCAAAGAGCTGTAAGGGTACCAACAAATTTGAGCACGTCTGTATATATATATATATATATATATATATATATATATATATATATATATATATATATATATATAAAACTTTCAGGTTCCCAGTGCTCAAAAGCTAATTTTACACCCTGCACCAAATGACAGACATTCAAACCCCTATTGCATTGCAGTTCCCTCCATTGCAGGTTTTAAAATTAGCCTGATTAGCCACAGTGTATAAGTAACAAGTTCCGATGTGTCATATTAAACTCAAAGTAAAACCAGGAATGGATCAAACTGCTATGTAATGGAAGTCTTATTTCCATCCCTGGAACACAGAGGTATGGTAAAGAACATTAATAAACCATGGTAAACTACAGTAAATGCATTGTAGAACCATGGGAAAAACGCTAAATTCCTGCGTTAAATTTACTGTGGTTAAATTTATAAGGGAACCCTTGGTATTGCACAAGGGCACTTTCTTAAAATGATACATCGTTTTTTAAGGTTATTTGAAAAAAAATGACAGTAAGTGGAAGTCCAAACTGATTAGTGTATCCTCAACCAAAGCGGTTGTATCTAACAAAATAACTTAATTAAGACATCAGTATAGGCACAAACAGTGTTTTTTTTTTGTTAATGAAAATACATGTTTGCTGTAACTTGTGTTTGTTTCAACTCAGAACTGCACTTGTGTGTTCTACTCAACGAATGGAAGTGCAAGATGTATATGATTAAGTTTTATTGGCTGGCTTGTTACTGCTTCACGTACAGTGCCTTGCGAAAGTATTCGGCCCCCTTGAACTTTGCGACCTTTTGCCACATTTCAGGCTTCAAACAAAGATATGAAACTGTAATTTTTTGTGAAGAATCAACAACAAGTGGGACACAATCATGAAGTGGAACGAAATTTATTGGATATTTCAAACTTTTTTAACAAATAAAAAACTGAAAAATTGGGCGTGCAAAATTATTCAGCCCCTTTACTTTCAGTGCAGCAAACTCTCCAGAAGTTCAGTGAGGATCTCTGAATGATCCAATGTTGACCTAAATGACTAATGATGATAAATAGAATCCACCTGTGTGTAATCAAGTCTCCGTATAAATGCACCTGCACTGTGATAGTCTCAGAGGTCCGTTTAAAGCGCAGAGAGCATCGTGAAGAACAAGGAACACACCAGGCAGGTCCGAGATACTGTTGTGGAGAAGTTTAAAGCCGGATTTGGATACAAAAAGATTTCCCAAGCTTTAAACATCCCAAGGAGCACTGTGCAAGCGATAATATTGAAATGGAAGGAGTATCAGACCACTACAAATCTACCAAGACCTGGCCGTCCCTCTAAACTTTCAGCTCATACAAGGAGAAGACTGATCAGAGATGCAGCCAAGAGGCCCATGATCACTCTGGATGAACTGCAGAGATCTACAGCTGAGGTGGGAGACTCTGTCCACAGGACAACAATCAGTCGTATACTGCACAAATCTGGCCTTTATGGAAGAGTGGCAAGAAGAAAGCCATTTCTTAAAGATATCCATAAAAAGTGTCGTTTACAGTTTGCCACAAGCCACCTGGGAGACACACCAAACATGTGGAAGAAGGTGCTCTGGTCAGATGAAACCAAAATCGAACTTTTTGGCAACAATGCAAAACGTTATGTTTGGCGTAAAAGCAACACAGCTCATCACCCTGAACACACCATCCCCACTGTCAAACATGGTGGTGGCAGCATCATGGTTTGGGCCTGCTTTTCTTCAGCAGGGACAGGGAAGATGGTTAAAATTGATGGGAAGATGGATGGAGCCAAATACAGGACCATTCTGGAAGAAAACCTGATGGAGTCTGCAAAAGACCTGAGACTGGGACGGAGATTTGTCTTCCAACAAGACAATGATCCAAAACATAAAGCAAAATCTACAATGGAATGGTTCACAAATAAACATATCCAGGTGTTAGAATGGCCAAGTCAAAGTCCAGACCTGAATCCAATCGAGAATCTGTGGAAAGAACTGAAAACTGCTGTTCACAAATGCTCTCCATCCAACCTCACTGAGCTCGAGCTGTTTTGCAAGGAGGAATGGGCAAAAATTTCAGTCTCTCGATGTGCAAAACTGATAGAGACATACCCCAAGCGACTTACAGCTGTAATCGCAGCAAAAGGTGGCGCTACAAAGTATTAATTTAAGGGGGCTGAATAATTTTGCACGCCCAATTTTTCAGTTTTTTATTTGTTAAAAAAGTTTGAAATATCCAATAAATTTCGTTCCACTTCATGATTGTGTCCCACTTGTTGTTGATTCTTCACAAAATGTGGCAAAAGGTCGTAAAGTTCAAGGGGGCCGAATACTTTCGCAAGGCACTGTACCTTCACAGATTAGGGGATTTCCTATTGCTTTAATTTTAAAAAGACATACCTTCAGCACAACAACCCGTCCTGGGATTTGAATTTGAAAGGTCTCTTCCTGAGCTTGAGCCGGGTAGCCAAAGGTAGCGTTAGCCAGGTCAATGCTTCCCAAGGGATTGACATCCTGTGACGTTCTGTAGTAGTACAGCTGGCACTTCTTCTCTTCGAAAATAAACCAGCGGGCTTTCCAGGCCTTCAAGGGCCCCCCCAGTTTGTTCAGGTACACACACAGTTTTGTGGAGGAGGGTTCCATCTTAGTTTTCATGACTGGCTTCTCTTGGGCATTGCTCTGGTCCATGTGTGTGGAATCACCCTCGTTCTCCTTGGTGCTTTCCACTTCCTCTCTTGCACTGGCAGTGAGGTCATGATGATTGTCTGGGCTTGTCAGATTGGGATCAGCTGCAGGCATGGGTTTTCCGACTTGACAGTCCTGCTCCATCTTAACAGTCCTCACCATGTGTCCTCACCAGATTTCAAAGAAAAGATGTTAACTGGTTTGTCTTTGGCTATTGAAAAGAGGTGTAGTATGGTATAATCAATTTTCATTCCCTTTATTAGCTTTTCCCTGCCCCTTGTCAGTTACTTAAACTTTCACAAACACCAGCTTCAGCGAGGGACGAATTTGTAAATAAAATGTTACATCCTTACAGTCCCATGTGAGTAACAATTAGTACAAAAAAAGAAGCTATCAGCTATGAAAGTCTGAAGAAGAGGTACTAGTTTCCCTATGCTCTCTGTGGTGATTGCAGTGTCCCTTATTCAGGATTATGTTCTATGAAAAATAAAATCTAAACTTCACACAACCTTAAATTATTGCAACTTTTTTAAAACACATTTTAATACAGGATTCTATTGTTAATGAGCACATTTGCTGTAAATGCTTTTTTTAAAAATATTGTATAACATACAGGCACTGTAGTAAATACTACTGGCAATTACACCTCCTTGAAAGTATGCTATAGTAAATTCTGAAAATTTCTATAACCACTTTGAAGTATGCATTATTCAAGGAGGTTATAGTAGACTACAGTACTAAGTATGGCCACTATAGTTTACTGCTGTATAATAAAAATGCATTTACAGCAAATTACCACTTTAAAGTACAGTGTTTACAGCAAAATACTGGAGTAAAATGCTGCAGTAGCACAGTTCATTTTATTAAATAAATAAACCAAATCTTAAATCAGCAATAGACAATTGGAGTGTTCTGATGTAGTTAAGACTGAAGGTGGCCTCCATAAGGAAAAAACACCAGAGCCCAATGACAAGGAACAAAGCGTATTAACGTGTAGCAGGCTACTGTCGTGTTTTCAAAAAAAGGGTTTAAAGCTGCCTGACAATGTGAACTGTACGCATTGGATACTTCAGCATAAACGCCCTTGCCCTAATACTTTACTGGAGTAGGCTTTCATCCAGCTATTATTAGACTCCTTCAGAAAATGAATTTGGGATCTAAAACTGAAATATTGTGAAAACAATTGGCATTTCCTAGACTTATTTGGTAAACTGGCCGTGGTTAGACGTATCAGTGTTGGGAATAATGTTTCAGTTTCACTAATTACAAGACACAGTACAGTTCCACTTGTGCAATTACGATACATACTCCTAACAAGAACACACACCCTTCACGTACAGTAATACAAAACAGCTCATGTCTTAACCACGATCATTCTTCATTGCAAGTACACATTTACTATCAACTGCAGCTTCAATATATTCCACTTTCGTTTTTTTCTTCAGTAAACAACCTCTGAATCCCGTAACTTGAGAGAGCACTTATAAATGAATAACACTTCTCTTGGTTCTTACCTCGTTCACTTACAGAAACGACTTCTTCATTGTCGTAATACTAGAAGCTTCGTGTTGTCGTAATACTAGAAACTTCGTATGAACTTTGTGCTCCTCAATGTTTCACACCGACAGTTTAAACTTGTTCCCCGTGCTATGGTGACAGTTTAGGTCAATAGACTTGTTTTATCTCCTCTTTGACGATGGTTTTGTATATGCATTTCCTTTGGGTGGGTTATTTAAAGGGTCTTCCTTATTACAAACCTGTTTCTTCGTTCCTTGCTGATAGTGTTTTGGGAATTTTAGCAATGTCACGTCTTCTGTGCTTGCGTAATCCCAGACACCACTGACATTTGTGGCAAACAATTACAACAGTGAGCAGTTACCTTGGGATTACACACCAGGTTCAGACGCATTGATTGGACCAATGTATCCACAGGCGACCCAAGACTCACCGTTTCAACGGTGTCTGTAATGCTCAACAGAAAAGAATGCATACAGAAAAATATTGTATACTGGCCATGGGCTTTGGTTTTGCCCAGAGCCGTAACTAAGCATTTAGCTACCGGGGCATGCAAACATATATATATATATATATATATATATATATATATATATATATATATATATATATATATATATTGCTTTTTTTTTTTTTTTTTTTGGATGTTAGGAGTTAGGATGGTATTTATGGATGGACAGACTCCATATCGTAGCTACCGGGGCATGCAAATATACATATATATATATATATATATATATATATATATATATATATATATATATATATATATATATATATATATATATATATATGTATATATTATTGTTATTATAGATTTTTTTTTTTTTGGATGTTAGGAGTTAGGATGGTATTTACTCGCGCATAGTTTTGAATGTTATTTCCGAATCTCTCCTTTAACATGTCTGAAGGGGACACTGTATTACTTAAAACGTGAATTAACGTCTTAAAACGTGTTAACAGTGAGCAGTTACCTTGGGATTACACACCAGGTTCAGACGCATTGATTGGACTAATGTATCCGCAGGCGACCTAAGACTCACCGTTTCAACGGTGTCAGTACACTCTAAAAAGTAAAGGGTTCTTTTAGGGTTCCTCAGGGAACCTTAGGGTTCTATTGCAAGTTTTTTTTCTCAGTAAGGGTTCGTTTGGGAACCTCTGGTTGCTCTGTCTAATATAATATTGCAAAGGGTTCATCTTAGAACTCTTTATATCAATACATTGTAAATTGTGCTCTACAATATTGATGTGCAAATCGCAATTTTTAATACACAATACATGATGAGAGAAAAAGTCTGTCATAAAAAGGTAAACACCATAAATGTTTAGAATTTTGTACACGGTATTGAGAGGAAATCAAAGAGCAGATAATATTTTGCCAAATATTTAACTAGAATTTATAATAGTATATGTATGTATAACATGTGTATTGTAGTTTATTTCCATTTGTATCCATCTTGAACAGAACCTTTAATTGGATAAATATGTAGGAGAAACCCATACGACGTTCAACACAATAATAAAACCTCAGGGCAAGATGCCCCTGCACAACACAATACAACATAAATAAATAAATAAATAAATAAATACTGTAACGTGCTATCACCTCCATTGTAGAAACAGGGGAAACAGGATTAGGGACCTGCCTGCCTATAGCACATTAGGGGGGTCTTGATTGACAAGTGGGGGTCCAATGAGTGTTTTCGCGGGTTTAATATGGGACTATGATAGGGGATTGACTCTCGTGGGCGGGATAAGAGAATGATTATATAGGGGTGCGCGGGGTTAGCCCCGGCAGAGCTGAGCTAATCGTAACTTTCCGGTACACTGTTAGAGTGGGCTGGCACAGTGTAAACAGTTAAAGGGCAATAAATATTTCTTTGTACCTGAACAATGTGGTCCGGAGTGCCTCTGTGGGGTCAGTCAATGGGGAACGCTACAATGGTGTCAGAAACGGGACATGTATTTAACCCCGCTCCGCACGGCCATGAGTTGCGAGAGGTGAAAGTGGAACCGGGCCTCCGAAGTCCGACGGGCTGCCTCCAAGTAAGAAACAGCGCGGCAGAAATTCCTCCACGGCCATCACTGAGACAAAAACCACCAACTTATGATGGTAAGTCCAGTTGGGAGACGTATATCACCCAGTTCGAAATTGTCAGCCAGCTAAATAACTGGACCGAGGAGGATAAAGGTGCATGCTTGGCTACGAGTTTGAAAGGGGAAGCCATGAATATTCTGGCCACGGTAGCTACACAACAGCGCTGTAACTTTATAGCACTCTGCCAGGCTCTCGCCCTGAGATACCGGGTAGAACAGCAAGTAGCGATTGCTAAGATGCAGTTAAGAGCAAGAAAGAGAGAGGTGGGCGAGACATTGCCGGGGTTTGCTGGAGACCTTGAACGTCTTTTCAGAATAGCGTATCCTGGGTCTGGGTCGGAATTGCAAGAACAGATTGTGACGGAACAATTCATAGAAGGTTTAGACTATGCCGATCTGCGGATACAAGTTAAGCTGAAATCGCCTAAAACGCTGAGAGAAGCCTTGCTAGCTGCGCTTCAGGTCGAGACTGTGTTTTGGGCTGAGAAAAATGCGCATACAGTAATGAAACCGCAAGTGTTCGAAACTAACGTGTCGTCCTCCACGTTGGGCATATGTGCTACTGAAAGACCCGCCTTCACAGGAAGTGACGTAACTGCTACCACAGCTGTGGTTGAGTCCTCACAGGACAGGTACCGGATGAGGGGCAATGAGGTCAAAAGCGACGCCATTTTTATGAGGGGCAATGTAAAGCAGCCTGTTTTCTCTATGGATAATCCAACAGTCAGTAATATGGGGAATGTGAGCTTGTACACCAGCCCTCAGAGCATTGCCTGGACGCCCCAAATGGGATTAAATATTACAGGCAGGAACCCCAATGCCCCACAGATGGGTTTGCTACCCCATGCACTCCACAGCGCCCCCTTTATTACAAATGTAGACCAAATCGACAGCCAGAAGTCCGGCCTGTGGCCACGTTTGATGTAAACACAACCCCAGTGAGTGCTATCAATAATGTGAATGCCTTTTACAGCAGAAACGTGACTCCACAATTACCTGCACTTGGGAGCGAGCATATCCCCTGTCAATCCAGCATGCCCGTTATGACTCCACTCACCATGCCAAGCTATCAGCCCGCAGCAGCACCACTCCAGGGGCCATCTGTGAGTAACCAGCCGGCCATGCTGCCACACCACCTGCCAGCCACCTATCCCGGGACTGGGTGGATACAGGGCTGGTCACCTGAGCCATACAGCCAGAGTCAGGGTGGGCTGAGAGAGACAGTGAGGGCGGTGATGTCCTGCATGGAAGAAGACGGAGCGGGTCACATACCCACTCAGGGCCGGAGACTGGTTTGCTGGGTGTGTGGCCGTCAAGACCACATGGCTCGCAACTGCCCAAAGAGGTATGGTGGGCCAGTGGGGGGCCATGGCAATGCGGGGAAGCTGTCGGGAAACTGAGGGGAGCTAGGATCGTGGGGCGGAACCTGGCTCTTACAACCCCTCAAAAGGCCGCCAAAACAGCGTCCCCTGGACGTAACAAAACGGTTCCCTCACGGCCAAAGGATAACAGGGGACAGTCTGCAACCAATACAGCATCCAACACTGGTTTGAAGACCACAAATAGGACAAGGCAAAAGAGCAAGCCCTGTGGGTTGACGATAGTGGCAGCACTTTTAGGTAGACAGTCTCCTAGTGCCCCAAAATGGAGCCAGATGCAGCGGGTTCAGGCCAGGCCCATCCCCAAGGAATGCAAGGTGGGCTGCCAAGACATCCCCGGAGCTGACCTCACACCGAGGTGGGGCACCGCGAGGAGGGGTCCAACTTTAGAGGTCTGCCAGCTGGGACGGACGCGCCATCTCCGCATCGGGTGCTGTGTGGAAGACACGTACTGCCAGGGTCTCATCGATACCGGTGCCTCGGTGACCATTGTGAGGGCTGATGTCCTGGACAGGGGAGGACAGGGATGGAGGAAAAAGCTCTGGCCGGTGGATGGTGAGCTGTTGACGGCAACCGGTGAACCAGCTCCAGTGCTGGGAGCTGTGACCTTGAAGTTTGAGCTGGGAAGGATGTCCGTTAGGCATGAGGCCTGGATTGCTGAAGTGGAGGATGATCTGATCCTGGGCCCTGACTTCCTGCGTGCCACCCGAAGCTGCCTGGATCTTAGCCAGGACAGGCTGATCTTGGGGCCCCGGGGTCAGCAGTTCCATGTTGGATTGGTGAGGCAACAATGGGAGTCACTGCAGCCGAGCGCCTCTGGGCGCATGACACAGGCAATGCTTGAGATGTGCCACCGGGGAAGTCGCTGCCTGGATAGGGAGGAGCAGAGAGCCATGTACTGTCTGGTGGAGGAGTTTTGGGATGCCTTTCCCCAAGGGAAGGGTGACAAAGGGCGCACAGATTGGGTCCAGCACTGCATCGACACTGGCCACTCCACCCCGATTCGACAGCCTCCATGACGCATGCCCTGGGCCCGCCGTGAGGAGACCGAGCGTCTCATACGGGAGATGCGGGAGACAGGAGTAAATGAGCCTTCGGACAGCCCATGGGCATCCCCGGTGGTGTTAGCAGACAAGAAGGACGGCACCAAGCGGTTTTGTGTTGATTACCGCCGCCTTAATGAGGTCACGACGAAGGATTCTTACCCCATTCCCCACATTGACGACACCCTGGATGCTTTGGCCGGGTCCCAGTGGTTCTCCACTCTAGACTTGAAGAGCGGGTACTGGCAGGTGGAGGTGGAGCCAGCATCACGGCCAAAGACAGCATTCAGTACGGGCCAAGGGCTGTGGCAGTTTACTGTCATGCCATTCGGGCTCTGCAATGCCCCGGCGACCTTCGAGCGATTGATGGAGTGAGTCCTTGATGGCCTTCCCAAGACGGTGTGCCTCGTCTATCTAGACGATATCCTGGTCCACGCAAGGATGGTGGAAGAGGAAATGAAGCACCTGCGACTGGTATTGGAACGCCTACGGAACGCTGGGCTGAAACTTCACCCAGCCAAGTGCAATCTCTTCCAAAGGAAGACCCCGTTTCTAGGCCATGTTGTGAGCGGAGAAGGGATCTCTACTGACCCTGGGAAAGTGGACGCTGTCCGGAAGTGGCTACGGCCCAAGAATGTTCATCATTCTGCAAACAAACGTTTCAACTTTAACAGTCTTCTTTGTGTTACATTGATAAGATGATGGATGTAGAAACAGTTATCACACCCGTTTCTTTTAGTTATCTATAGTATTTGATAAGACCGTATAAAGGCTAATAATTAATCAGTATAATAATAGAGGCTGTATTTCATAGGACTATGAAAATTATTCTGGCTGGTGGGACCATTTGTTCGATGACGGAGATGGACATTTTTCATACGATAACCCATATTTGGTTTAAACCCGTTATTATAGGGGGACTGTGACATCACTCACCCTAAAAGAATCGTGAATAAATCATGAAGAAAAACATCACTAACATTCATTTTGCAAGAGTGACCAGCACAAACGAATGAGACAAGTTTGGTTCAATCCCGGTATTGTAGGGGGGCTGAGTGACGTCACTGTCATAAAAAAATATTGTTAATATCTCAGAAACAATAATTGCAAAAACATTTGTTTCAACGGCACAAACGTAGCACAAATGAATGATATATGACTCAACATTTGTGCTGTTTGTAGGGGGGCCAACTTCATGGAGCTCCACAAGCTGCCTTTTTCCACCTCTACCACAGCCAGTTGCTACTTCTCTGCCTCCTCGGATAGATCCTTCACTATATGCCGCAATTGCATGAGGAATCCTCAACAACCCACTTCTACTGGACAAACCCAGACTCTCCACCCCCGCTGTTCCACCTCAATGGCTAACTCAGCATACTGTAGTTTCTTCCTCTCGTATGCCTCATCGTCGGAATCCTCCCATGGCACTGTTAGCTCCACCAGGAGAACAAGGCGTGCTGAGACTGGCCACAGGACAATATCAGGTCGAAGGGTAGTTGTCGCAATCTTTGAGGGAAAATAAGACGCTGGCCAACATCTGCCTACATTCCCCAATCTCTAGCAGCCTCCAAATGTCCCGGGCGAATCTTAGTTCTAATAACCTTTCCTGTCGGTTGCTCTCCTGGAAGAAGGAATCTTGTTCTCTGTGTGTCAGCTATTGCTGATATTAGGGATGTGCTGTTAATCCTATTATACCATTCTTTCAGTGCTAAGCCAAGTGAAGTAACCCTGGTTCAGCGCCACCTTACATCCTGTAAGAATGTGCTTCAGTGTAGCCAGTGAAAACACAAAGGACATGCAGGGTTCTCCCCAACCCACACATTTCAGGTCCTGCAGTGAATGAAGAACAGCATATGTGGACCTGATTAAGAAGCTGATCCTCCTGTTTTACTGTCCACAGGTCTTGCCAGCCAGTCTTACGCCATTCCACATTCTCCCATCCCATCCATTCTCTGTGCGTAGCCTGGGACACCGCCTTGACACACCTCATCCTCTCCTCCTGCTTTTGTACTTCAGTAACTACCAACTTCCTCCTTTCAGCTGCAGCTGCTTTGTGCCTCTTGGGGGAGCCAAACTGAGACCAAGGACCCTCTTCCCTGTTATATTTGACCCATGATATCACTGATACGAAGGGCAGCGTTTGCATCTTCTGCCATGTCCATTGCTGCCCACTTTCTCCCAACGGGTGCCAACTCCCTTGTTTATACTATGGAATTTTTAAAACATCTCTTTCATTTCAAGCCATTCACTGCTAGTTCACTTATTCAAATCCAATCAAGATCCATAGTGATCAAAAGTCATAACAATTATATAACTAAATATTAAAAATAATAACTGTGTACTGGTGTGTACATAACAAAAGAAACTGAACCATTGGTACTCAGGAGATCCTGAAAATCTTTCTCTGAGAGGATGGAGCAGTAGAGAGCCTAATTTATTTTGCTGTTCAAACATTATGGGAAAGATTATTAACTTATTTTTCTTTCCGAAAAAATCATGCTTATGACAGTTTGGAATAAAGACCTTTGAGAATGTTTTGTTTTTCATATTGATTGTTGAATCTCATTAATATGTCACATGACATACATAGTGTTGCTAACATTGGGAAGTTTACAATAACTGAGTTGTGAATGTGTTTGTTTATTGTAAAGCTGAGGACAATCTAATAGGTCTCTCCCAAAAGGACTCTTAATATAAGAATGCATTCAGATGTGCTGACATAACCTATTTTTAGTGACGACTGGCAATGACTGCATGCTATGAGAGTAAAGAACCAGCAGCGAGTGTAGCATTTCATATTAGGAAGTCATGCAGGTTTGTGGCAATGTGTCCCGCCCCTGTGTGCATTTCTGTGTTATATGTTGCGTGTGGTATGTTAATGTTGGTGTATAGAGATGGCTGCACGGGATATAAATGGGTGTGTGCAGCACGAGTTATTTAAAATGTATAATTGTATTTAGGCACAGGGATTGCACATCACTTCACATGCATTTAAAGTAATTAATATGTGAGCACGAGGTTGCACATAATTAATTACTTTAAATGCACGTGAAGTGATGTGCAATCCTCGTGCCTAAATACAATTATACATTTTAAATAACTCGTGCTGCACACACCCATTTATATCCCGTGCAGCCATCTCTATACACCAACATTAACACACCACACGCAACATATAACACAGAAATGCACACAAGAGCGGGACACATTGCTACAAGGTTAAAGGAACAACTTGAAAGCACTAGTTAAAAAGGATGATATCACTGGCTTGGTTTACATGCAAAAACAAAAATATGTCTTTCTTGTTACATTATTTTGGTAGCGACACCAATGTAACATTGGCTGGGCACAAACCAACAACCCTGCGCACCGCAAGTGAGCGTCTAAACCACAACGCAAAAGAGCCAGGCTTCTTTGGATCCATGGTTTTTTAGAGCTTTTAACCTTCTTATTTTACCGACAAGGGGCGACAGACTCCGTAATGGCAATGAATCACACAACACTGCCTGTTAGCCTTACACGCATTTTCAAAGTATTGAATATTGATGTTACTTCTTAAAAAGAGTACAGTATGTGCAAACCTTGATCGACAATTACGTGAAATAGTAATACCTTATCATGTTAGTGCCGTGATCCCAGCAATAATAATAATAATAATAATAATAATAATAATAAAAATAATAATAAAAAATAACTGAATCCGAATTTCGCAGGGATAATGCAAGGGCCTCGCCAGTAAATCTTTATATTTTTTGTTATTGGGGATCCAGTATACCGGTGTAGTGTTAGAAAGTGGTACATCATCAGAAAGTGGTACGCATACCAAAATATGACCAGTGTAATGTCAGAAAGCGATACTTTGTTGGATTTTGGTACATGTGCAATCAGTTGTGATCTAATGGATGTTTCGCTAATGTGAAAAGGAGGTACATTTTTCACTTTGTAATGAGTGTTTTGCAGCTGTGCATAAGTGGCACATGCTTATTTAACCCTTTCAGAACCAAGCATTTTTCAGTGGGCTGCTCCCCCAGGACCAGGCATTTTTTGGCTGTATTTGACTCTCTCCTTGGAAATGGTGTCCTTTTTTTCAGAACACTGGGTAACTGTTGCTTTTTTTCCCCGACACAATATATATATATATATATATATATATATATATATATATATATATATATATATATATATATATATATAATGTAAAGTATATTTTATTATGTGTTGTGCTTAGAGATACATGGATAGAAACGTGTTATTCTATGACCTGTGGCAAAGTGGTTAACAGTGTGCAGGTGCAGGTGATCAATGAACAGACAGACAATTACAATTCAGGTGCAAAATTGTTTAATGATTTGTATGTCCAGTGCCTGACGGCAAAACAAACAGTAAACAATAAATTATGTTGAGTAATAAAACGGCGTGTATTACTTAATTTGTAATCCCTGGTTTATCCGAAATAATAGTCCTGTTTATTATTCACCCACACAAAACAGAAAACACATACACAAGTCAGTTAATGTGTGAATTAGCGCTTGTGGTGCAAATACAGTTTCTTCGTGATACAAGTGCAGTGCTGTTCCGGGTTTGTGCTGGCCCTTGGCGACAGCTCCGGAACGTGTTAGTCGTCTAATAGTAACAAGATACAATTAGAAAAACAAACAAAACACTCACGATACATATACACAAATCCGCAGGTCCTTCCGGGTTATTTTTCAATAAGCAAAACGAAGGAACAGATTACGTCACTTCGACCCCTACTTACACCATCACTCATGACCCCATGGTAAACGATTGTAGCCGCTCCTCCACTCTGCAGCTGCCACATCATTTCCCTTCCGGGTTGATGAGTTAATGTACCAAAGCTCCGCCCCTTTTCTAAATGACTGACTTACTTTTAACCCTAGGAATGAAGTGTCAGGCTAAGCAGTCCAGGGTACTCTGTTCCCGTTACTTAGCGCCCTCACAGGTCAGGAGGGAGATTTACCACCAAGAATCACTGTCTTTCTTAGACCTGACTGATGTTACAATACTTCCTGAAAGACGGAAAACTGAAAATAACACTACACCGGTAGCACATTCGACGAGTTCAACATATTACTCTGCTACCCGGGCATTTTTTTTCAGCAAGCTCATATTAAGACCCATATTTGTCTTTTTAAACAAATTCATGGCACTAACATTTATTTTTTTATGTTTTGGTTTTTGTGAAACAAATTTGCTTTATGAATTAGGTTTAAGAGACTTTACATCAACTCTATACACAATCTCTTATGGCTGGTGCGATGGTCGGTTGCCTGCAGCAATAATATAGATAACCACTGGCACGATTTCCCAGCTATGCTAATTTTAATACATTTTGGAGTACAAACTTGATTTTTTTGTTCTTGGTACTGTTGGTACCCATGATAGATGCTACCTAAGGCTAATGCAACATGAATTGCAAACTGCTAAGGGACAGAAGAGTCTAAGCATCAGCTATCCCATCACCAAAATTAAAATAACAAAAGTGTAATATCTTTCTATGCTTTTCAATGGGCTTTGTTTACTTACTTATTTATTTTTTGCAAAGGCCTGCGTTTTTTTTTTTTTTTTACTAACCTTGCTTATAAAACAACTGAATTATAAAGTCACCTGCAAATGGCAAAAATGGTGTCACATAAATTAAAATATAAAAACTCATACTGTATGCATATTATTATTATTATTATTATTATTATTATTATTATTATTATTATTATTATTATTATTTTCTATTTGGTCAAAGAAGGTTGTCAGTGCTACTTTCACTGCTAAAGAACATATACCTATGGTCAATTTACGTGCTTTATAGCGTGACTGAGAAGGCATATATATATATATTACTTTAATTGTATGATTATTGCATCACTCCTGTTGAGTTTAATTTATATAATGCACTGCATTGTGTTATGCATTCATACCATACCAGTACATTTATTAAAGTATTTCCTTAACTGGAAGGAAGCTCATATTTATTGTTTAAACATACTTCCCTGTGTCTTGTTTTCTTAACTCTAATCCTGTTCTATCAAGTGACCTTCAGAATGTGAAAACAGCTTTATTTCAGGTACCATGCACATATTTTCTTGGAGCTCTATTTAGAAGCAAGTGGAAAGGTAAATTATCTGAGAACATTACAATAAATTTAAATCAAAACTATCAAAAAGTACTGAGAACAAATTTAACTGGGAATGAAACATGTTCCATTGCATATTTCAATTCATGATTTATCCAGTTAAGCCATAGGGATGTAGACAAAATAGTGTCAATGGAAGCTATTGTTCAATTCTAAATTGAATCCATTAGTGAACAAAAAAAAAAAACATGTGTTCTTAAGTCATCTTGGCTTGTAAGTGGCCTAAACATCAGATATATAACTTCAGTATCCTGTTTCTAAATCTCATGCCAGCACACAGGATCTCTCTCCTTCTGATGCAGCATTTCAGTATTCAAAAAAAAAAAATCCTAACTTCTGTACATATACTGTAGGAAAGACTGCATTGTACATGCATACTGTTTCATTCACACAAGCCTATAAGGTTGACACACATATAAATTACAGTACTTTCAAAACTAAAAGCAAAAAGCTGTAGCTGGGGATCTGCCACTGTTTACAGTTCCACTACTCTTGTTTATTTTATATATTTTTGTGTTTATCATCCCCTTTTCTTTAAGGCTGTGCATTGCAATATGTTATAATGGTTACTTAACAACAGTGAAAAAGTAACAAGAGGGATCTACCCCCACATTTCTTTACATGGCACACATTTACACTAAATATTTGGAAACAATGAGAGACTTCAACAGGAATAAAAAGCGATGTTTTTATTACGCAATAGAACCCGAAGAAGAGGGCTTTACTGTCTGGTAAGGCACCCCTTGTGCAATTAAATGCCCAGGCATTTAACATAACGAGAAGGGCCTTACCAGACAGTAAAGCCCTCTTATGAGGGTTCTATTGCTATTAGAAAATTTAAAAGTTTTTCTGTATATTTTTTCATGATTGTATGCAGCACTAGTTTTTGTTGTTAATGAATACAAACATGTTCCTTAATATTCCATGAGTAATGTAGTTTGCTAAGAATTTTCAGAGCCTTCAGGCTTTGGTATCATAGTGGTAGACGATGTTGGTTCATGGTCATTTCCAATAGCCTATAATACTGCAATACTAAAAACAAATCTTCTACTTCCATGGAGCTGTTCTTCAGTTCAGGTACCTCGTACAGAAAAGCGAACATATTTTGTGAACTGTTTGTAAAATAACTTCTTTCATAACTAAACACTTGATACCTACTGTATATAGTCAATGAATCACATCATACACAATAAGAGAAGGTAAATAATACAGCAACAATTATCTAGGGAAAGAAGGAAGGTTTCAGTTACTTCACAAGCGGATAACAATGGGTGTCCTTGCAACTAGCTCACCCTTCAACACATGTCAATCAAAACTGGAATAACAACGTGTACAGAAAACCGCCAATGGAACTGTGGTCCCAAGCAGGCTGAAGAAGTCTTTCTACAGTGTTCCAAATCACAGAAACCACCAACGTTTTACAATGATTATTGCACCTGACACAACCTATCCAAAATGTACAAAATTAATTATTTTCTTTAAATAAATATGTTATTTACAGCAATTTCTTATTGTTATATGTCTTGTGTGAATATTAGTCCTTAGAGGGTATGTCCTGTATTAAGTAGGTTTGAAAAAAAAAAAAAAAAAAATTGCCATGGGAAATCAGATGGAATGCTACAGTAAACATCAAAAGATCCCTCCTGCTCCGAGGGTAGCCTCTACTGTAAGTAATGAAGCAACAGAATATATACAGTATAATCTAAAATAGAGAACCGCATTAACTCAAAAACTGCTTTATTGCACCAGGGTAATCATGTTGTTTATATTGTGTAGATGTCATGCTTTTGTTTGTATGAACTAAGAATTAACAATAAATCTAACATATGCAACTTTACTTATTTACTTACTTTGCAGAAAATATTTCACACTTTGTGCTAATGAAACTAATATTTGTCATGCAGAAGCTGAAGGAGAATTGTATTCAGCACCACTGACAGTTTAAAAAAGGAAGCATGTATTTGCTTTGCTTTGTAACTAACATTAGCCACAGGAAATGACTAATGCATTTTGGTTGCATTTAGTAACTCTTTTACATATGTTCCTTTACATATCTTTACAAATCTATACGACAGGATGTATGGCCTGGGCAGACACATTCTTATAGATGCACTATTGACATGTGTAATTATTATTATTATTATTATTATTATTATTATTATTATTATTATTATTAAAATTATTACTAACGCTAATGTGAAGCCCATTCCCATAAAAATTACGGAAAACTAGTGTTTTGTATACAAAAGTAGTTGGCTACTTATTCAAACTATACAGTACTTCTGCCAACTAAAACATTTGTAGTCCAACTATGGCTTGGATTCCATGCAAAAATAATAATAAAAAATAAGTCTCACCTTTTTGTCACGGTGTTTTGGTAATACGGTACCTTTCGGGCAATTTGGCTTTAGATGAAGTTTTCTTTTAGGGAGAGAAATTCTCCTTCAAATTTCTAATTAGTATTAAAATACGTAACGGTGTATTTAAATGCTATCGGGCAGCTTTCTTAAACAATAAGGTTTTAGGTTGTGTTGAAGAACCGCAAGAGCAGCCTGCCTCATTGCACCCCCCTTAAAAACAGACATAGGGTTCATCAAATACATACATACATACATACATACATACATACATACATACATACATACATACATACATAAATAAGTCTGGTCTGTCACTTTAAAAATACTCCCTCTTATTCAATTAACAATACATAACACAGCAACAGAGACTAGTATGTGTAGTACAATGGGCGTTGCAGTTTTTTCGTATTGAAAATGCACCGAAACAGGTTTCTGACAGCAAGATACACATGCATACCTATTTTATATGTCACCTACACTCCTTTTCTCGAGGACTGTGTTTAAATAATGACACCCAGCATGGGTTGGAATTTTTATTTACGTCACAGTGATAATAAAAAGAAATGCATTTCCCAGAGTCCTTTGGTACACAAGGCTCGGCATTGAGCAATGCAGGTTGTCTTTACTCTGGCTGCAGAGGACTGGAAGCGTTAACATTTGGCAGAATGCGTTGAAATCCAGTTCTCTTTCTACTGCACGAATAATGAACGAAATACAGAAACAGTGAAATAATGGCTGTTGAAGGTAAGGACTGTTTTTTTTGTTATCAGGGTGACATACCACTTTTCAATAGGGGAAATCTAAACGGCAGAGAGACGGTGCACCTGAATGGTGGATGTCACATATATCCGCTGATGTATATAAAATTATAATATGTGTTGGTCATGTGGATAGGCCACTATGGTTAGTATAACGACCCGGTATGTACACATTCTTTCCTATCTTGCGCTATGGTGCTATGTATTCAACAGTGTTTTACATGTAAAAATGCGGTGCTTCTTTGGACGTTGGAAAAGAACCAGGATCATTCACATGAATTGAGTCAGGAATCCCAGCTGCCGTAGCTGTGCTGTCTGCATGATTGTATGATGCTTAGCTTATAGACCAGAGTATGTGCTTTACTGTCTCTAGATAGACCTTGCATTAAAATATGTTTTGACTATTTAACTAATCTGTGGCTTCATATGTGCTTAATGCGCTCAGAATTTTAAAGGAATTTAGTTTGAAACATGCTTCTAACATATAGTGTTATTGGGGTTCATTAACTTGCTACATAAGAACTATAGGAAATTCAGCAAGATACCAAGAACAATATTCATCCAGGCTGTTGGAACACAGCATAGACATTACAGGGATTCAAAAAAAAAGAAAGTCTAGTACTACAGTACATGTAAACTGTAGTAGATTATTTGTATTTACTTTACTCACTAGTCCAGTAATGATCTGCAGAATGATACATGATGCTATCTCATTGTAAACTATCCATATATATATATATATATATATAATATATATATATATATATATATATATATATATATATATATATATAATGTCTATCTATTGGTCCCCTGCTCACTTCCTTGATGAACTTGATTTCTTCCTTTCCTCTGTCTCTACCTCTATTCCTGTCATTCTTTTAGGTGACTTTAATTTTCATCTCTCGACCTCAACTCATTCTGCTGTTTTTCTCCCTCTTCTTAATTATTTTTCTTTTCAACTCTCCCTTTCACCTCCTATTCATATTGGTGGTTGCCAACTGGACCTGATTTTTTCTGGAGACTGCTCTCTCCCATCCCCTACTATTACCCCTTCTTCTCCTCTGATTACTTTTTCATCTCCTTTTCACTTCTTCAACTTATTCAAAGTTCTGCTGCTCGTCTGGAATCCTCCCAACCCCGCTACTCTTCGTGCTACCCCTCTGCTTCGCACTCTCCGCTGGCTACCTATCTCTGCTCGCATCCAGTTTAAGACCCTTGCTCTTGCCTATCACTCAATTCATCATACTGCCCCTTCCTATCTCCAGTCCCTTGTGTCTCCTTATATTCGCTCTCTCCGCTCATCCTCTACTGACTGGCTTGTCATGCCTTCTCTTCACTCTTCTTCCTCCCATGCTCGCTCTTTCTCTTCCCTTGTCCCCCTGTGGTGGAACGAGTTACCGGTTATCCTCAGGACTGTTCGGTCTTTTACTGATTTCTGCCGTCTTCTCAAAACCCACTTATTCAACATATTTGTAAATTCCTATTTATATATCTTTTTTTTTTCTATTTTCCTTTATTTATATTTATTTTGTATATATATGTGTTTGTTTGCATGTTTATTGCCTGTAACTTTTATATACCTTTATTTTGTTTAATTTCTGTAAGTCACTTTGGATAAAAGCATCTGCTAAATAATTAATTCAATTGAATATATATTTTATGAAGGTAGAAATGTCTCATCATGATGTACTGGTATATAATTGAGTATATGTTTATTGGGGAAAGACTTAGTTTCTATTTTGTTTCAGTTTCCCAAAAGTAGTCTTAGCTTAGCTTATTTGGAAAGTATTTAACCAGTAGTAATGTTACATTGTTTTGTTCATGGGTCTTCCAGACACTGCATTTTTTATTGATATCATGTCAGAAAAGTATAAAAATGTCATTCAAATATGTAATGTCTTCTGAATTAGTAATCAGTCACATTTTATTCACAGTATCCCAGAGAGTATATAAAAGTCAATGACAGTGGTATTTTCCAACTTTAACTGTTTTATTAAATTACCTAGCAATGAAAGAAACAACAAGCTTTGAACCTGCTTCAGTGTAAACCACAGTACAAAGTACAGTAATTGCTTATATTGGCCTTTTGTTTTATTGGCCAGACCTAGCTGTTCTACACAAAACACAATTTTTCATGTTATGCCCCGTGCCTATGGAACTCACTGCCACTCATTGTAAGGGAGGCCCATTCTCTTGATGTTTTTAAATCTCACCTGAAGACGTACTTTTATATTAAAGCTTTTAATTTATTTTAGTTTTGCTGGATTTGTTGTATTGTTACTGTTATACAGTGCCTTGAGATCTCTTGAAAGGCACTTTATACATTCAATAAATTATTATTATTATTATTATTATTATTATTATTATTATTATTATTATTATTATTATTATTGTAAGTTAAAAATGAGCTTGAGATAGAAGCCTGTGCCCCTACAGCTAAGACTACTTTTGGGAAACAGAAACAAAACAGAAACTAAGACGAAGACTTTCTGAACAATGGAATGAGGAAGACTTTCTGAACAATGGAATAAGGAAGGCAGTTCAATCACACATTCTCCAGATAATCTCAAAGCCATGTAAAACCAGATTTAGAGAAATGCTAATAAATAATTTCAAATACCAAAAACAAATCAAGGGTAATATAATAAAAATACATTTCAAGCTACTTACTCCACATTGCTAGAAACTAAATGTAGGACCGACATTAAATATTGATCACTGGTAATGATTGTGTGATTTAAACTATTGCTTAGTAGCATATAGTTCATGCTTGAAAATCAGTAATAATATTAGCTGTTACCAGGGTAGCAGCATGTCCAAAATCAGTGGCACAGTGATTTAAAAAAAGTTACATAATGTAACCTTGAGCTGACAAGAATGGGGCAATCATGGCTATTTTAACCCAACCAAATAATTATACATTTATAATTAACAGCATGTATAGGTTAGACTTAATATTTATATTTCACTTTGACTCTGATAAGAGTTTAACATACAGATTTGAAACTTGTTACGATTATACAACAAACATAATTATTTTAAAACAATGTCATTGACTTTGCCCTGTTAGGACTGACTACAGTATGCTATTACTGTGGTGTTTTGTTGTAACATATAAACATTACTCTGAATGCTAACAACCCTTTTCTGTTGTGACCAGTGTAGCCATTAACCTGTCCCTCTGAAACACACTGCTGCAAGTGGGTATAAGAAACACTACATCTGCTCTAGGTGGTATTTCTTACTGGGGGCAGGTTAATGGTTGCACACTGGTGTTTTTTTTTAATGTATTGTGAGTTTAGACATGGTTCTAACATCTGTAGATACCACTATTTACAAACCATCCCAAGTTGCTTTTTAAGTCATAATGATATGGTGTAAATGTTGAACAGCAGGAAAGCCACAAGGACACTAAGTAACGTTGATTGTGGGGAAGAAATACAACATATTACATTGCCTTTGAGTCAGGTAAGATTTATAACAAGCAAGAACACAAATTGACAGTGAGCCAGAGTCGGATATTATACTGTATGTAGGCGAAGTCATTTACAACACAATGGCAGTGCCACACACTAAAACACACGAAACCTTACACATACAGTAAGGCAGCTAAAAACAAAAAATACATCAATTGGTCTTTATGGAAAACTTACAGGTGACTTTCCCACGTTGTATTTTCAAATCAACCATGAAGCAGAAGTAATCAATACCAGTGCCAGAGGAAGCACATGGAAAATGGGAACAAGGGTCCCACTGCTTAGTAGTTTCACAGTGAGTTTTCATTTCAAGACAGCTTTTCTTCCATCCAAAACCATCTTAATAAGATTCAAGTCTTGAGGTAGGATTGATTTTTTAATTATATGATACAGGGTAAACCTTGCATGATTAGAAAATTGTCTCGCAAATTAGCTCTTGCACCAACAGTACACTATGGTATTTTCATTCATGCGAATAATGTTAAGTCTGATCTGGAATTGATCTAAGTATAGCTTCCTGTTGTATTAAACACATCTTGTATTTCAGTCTTTTACACAGAGAAGGAGATTTGATAACTTGTATTGGACTAACTAAACAATAGTTAACCACAAGCTTTAAAGACCTCAAAGGATTCTACTTTCACCAGAAGAAGATACCTTTGAGGTCTTGAAATCTTGTGATTCATTGTTGTTTAGTTAGTCCAATAAAAGGTAGCAGATCCCTTCTCTTTGTCTATCATCTCTGGACTGATATGGCTGCCATTTCATCTAGGAAGTCTTTTACAAGAAATTGTTGAAGTTTTTCATTTCAAAGGTGCTATCATAGTGTATCAAGGCCCAAAAAAGTAACTTTCTTATACTGTAGTTCTATTTAGGTTACTTTGTTTGTAATTAAAACATGCTGCTTTTCCATTGGTGCTCCACTTCTGAAGATCTAGATACGTGATAGAGTACAGGGTTGAGATGTACAGTACAGAGGAATAGAAGTGTTTCTTCTGTTGCTATTGGAGCTTAAAATTGTTCTTTAGGCTGCCCTACTTTTAAATAAGACTTAGCAGACTTAATATATAGTTTCTTTACATTGTTACCCAGCATGGAAAGTGCAGTTTATGACTCTGCAATACATTTAGGGGGACATGTATCAAGATCGACCGACACAGCACTGGCGGAGTGTAAAGTAGCGCTCTGCCGCGGCACAAATTTTACCCCATCTCGATTGTATTAACTGGCCCAGAATTAATGAGGCACACAGTAAGCCGTCACATTTAAATGCGAAAATTCCACTGTGCCAGTGTTCTGAAATTCTAAAAATGGTCTATGGTAGCACAGACTAATCTAAAAAATAGCGCCTCTCCTAAAATGGGCCACCTCAATTGAACAATAGGTAGGTCATTTGGAGAGGCAATGACCCATTGACTAAGTGTCTTGACTTTATATTATTATTATTATTATTATTATACAACATAGAAAACCGAATATACATAATGAACAAGATATAATGAAGCATGTTTATTATACAATATTATTATTTCTTAGCAGACCAATACAAATAATTGTACATAATGAAATAGCCGGTATTGAGCTATAATTTCATCCTCAGGGAGATCAGAAAGGGCAATGCAGACCCTAAATACTCTCCCTTCTTCTCAGTACTCTCCCTCTGTTCCTGGGTTGTTCAGGATGGTTATATATAAATGACTGTTTCGTGACATTCCGTGAAATTGTTTTTTTTTTATTTTTTTTATTGTCATTCATGAATTTCTTTTAAAAATTAAAAGTACTGTGAATTTTCCATGCCCCTATGACTGCTGCCATAATGCTATTTCCTATCAGCTGCTTTCTGACTTTCTTTGCGGCCAAATAAGACCAATTTGAAATCGGTCTTATTTGTGGAGCCTTTTAGGGCCGGTGCTGCTGTTCTGCCGTTTCGTAAATCTCATTTTAATATCACAGACTTAATTTACAAATGAGCCCCTCCTACAATTTGCACATGTATATAATTAAGGCTCGACACACCTTAAAATGCATGGCTAATGAGTGGCGGAGCGCATTTTAGCGGTGCTAATACGGCTTTAATTAACTTGCCAAAAGTGTCATGATACATACGGGACAATTTTGAGGCCGGTGTAAACTTGACGCTATGGTCTTAACGCCATCACAAACACTTGATACTTGTCCCCCTTAGTTTCCTTTTTAATGAAAAAAATAGAAGTGGTGTGACTTTGTCCTTGAACATGTGCTATATTTTACTGTAGAAACTGTAGCCAGCTGTTAATTAAAGATTAAGTAGATTAAAATATGATTGAATTGTGTTTTTACATTTCCCTTACAATTTTACAGTGTGATTCTGAGTTCTGTTGTTTTCATTTTGAGTTAGTATTATTTTTTTCTAAATCAGCCTTCACCAGGCTGTAAGCAGGGACTGAACTTTCCTTATTGCGTTCCAATAATGTGACAATGTGACCTTTCAGCTCTGCCAGTCCCACCTACTCTCTGTCTGCTGTATATATTTGAAAGCCAACATGCATGTTTCAAGACCTTGGATAGTTGACCAGGCTTCTGCAAGGATTAGGCCTAACTGTCACACTGGGTAATAATTTGCCTTTCACTTTGGGCTTTGAAAATGTATAGAAAATCTAGGCTTTCTTTTATAACCATGGGTGTTTTACCAGAACCGTACACAATGGGATAATGCTTATAAGAGACTATAATTCAGAAGACCATAGCCTGTGCCTGTTAAACAAGTCTTTTTGCAAATAGTACTTGTACACACACTTATATTCTTGGTATTGCAAGCCAGCAGAAAAAAATAAATAAAATCATACTCCACAAAATCAATAGCAGAAACATGATGTGAGAGCATTGTTACACCTCTAAACAGCAGTGGTTTGACAAGTACAGGAGCTGGGACTTTGTTTGGCTGACAAGGATTTGAGACATTTGGAGTATGGCTTAAAATTCACTAAATCGAACTATTCTGTATTGACTGACATATTTTCTTACTAATAGTGAGTCCGTAGCTGAACTACAGCGACACTAATATAAAGCAAAGAGCTCACAAATGATCACTGACATCACTTTTTCTGGAGGCTTTTAGTCTGCTTGGGCCTAACAGTTTGCCCATGTGGAATACAGTACATACAGACTCCAGTACTGCAGTTGGGTCCATTTTCTGCATTCTTTAGTGTTGCAAGTAAAGAGGGAAAGTACAGTATTAGACAGGGATGTATTTAATGTGCATTTTTACATTTAGATCTGTTTATACAGTAACCGGACACTGCTCTCCTATTGTTATTATGGAAGTCAGCCGATCTGTTATTGCTCATTAACTCAATGGCAAGTAAAGCACAGCTGAAAAGATTACACGAATTACACAGTGTGCTTTATTGAATCCATTTACTATGTATTTGCTAGCATAACAATCTTAAGTACTGTAAATTGGCAATAATTTCAAAGAACTTTTGGAATTTTCTCAGAAGCCCGTCTCATACTTGATCACATTTTCGTGATGATTGCATGCTTGATTCACAGTGAAGAAATTAAAGATTTAATGTAGATCATATAACAGGAGAAAAACCTCCAGTCACAAAGCCCTTCATGGGGTGTATGTACAATATGTTTCATTATTAATGGTTTGAAGAAGTATGCAGCCTCCACTATCATTTTCAATATCTTTATACTGATAATGCACCGTCAGGTTTTTAAGGTTTATAACCCTTTGAAGATTAAGACTTCTTAACCTCTGCTATACCATTAATTTAGATAATGTAAACAAGAAACAAATTTCATCTGGGGATATAATCCTGGAAGTCTAATTAATCACTGTCTTTCAAGGCTATCCTCTGTGAGATGCAATCTTTGACAGCACACAATCAAATTGAAATAGTTGAACACCCACCACTGGCATCAACTGGTGACTCAATCACAGTTGCAAATAGGGTCTCCTGTACATTTCAAGAACATTTGCCATGTCTGATCTGACAGATGCAAGACTGTTTACAGATAATCACCTTTTTTTTCTATACTTACAGAAAAATATTTTCCCTTAGGCCACACTACTTTTCAAAACTGCAGCAGCTCAGCACTTGGATTACCACTTGTTGGAGAATAGTTGCTAGTTTGAAATTAGGGGTTTGTTACATACAGTACTGTCATTACTGGATTCACTTTTGAAATGAATAAATAGGGGATGGATGATTCAACTGTTCCTCGTTTGGTTGGGCTACTGTCTTTACTTCACCCCTTGCATTATCTAAAATTGTGCAACAACTATAACTAAAAACTGTTTTTGCAATAAGATCAGATCATGTAGTTTTTTTTTCTACTGAAATGAAGATTTTTTGAGGTCACAGACAAATAGCAGCATCCAAAATGGAACTGCCCCCCCTGTCCAAACGTACATTGCCTTAATGGCCCAAAAAACACTATACTTCACTAATGAGTCTAAAATGTATATCATGTCATAATAGCAATACCATTCCCTGAAGAATGCACTGCCAGCTGGTAATTGTTATTCGGCCAGTAACACTTAACATCTTGGGAAGACATTACCAACCTCTAAATGGACTGTTCTCTGGCTTAAAAATAACCTAATACCAATCTGATTCTGTAAAGCAGCCAAAAATACAGCTTTTAAGTGCTCTTTGCTGGGATTGCAAACAGCATTTTTATTGCAGCAGCTTCTTGGAAGAAAACTGTCAAGACTAGATCACAGTCTTATTTTAGTAACTATAAATATTTGTCAGTGAAACACACAGAATAGTACTTTTGGGAAGACACATTCATAACACTGCCAATTCCAGCAGGGCATATTTGTCACAGCTAGGCCTAATACTTAAAATATTTAAAAATAATAAAGCTTTGACCTAAAATTAAGTTTGCTGGATAACAAAAAAAAAAAGTCACATTTAATACATTTTAAAGCAATTAGTAATTTCAGGGTTAATTCTTACAGATTCAAAAGAATCAGGGTAAATTCTTAGTCATGTAAGTAGGGCTTAAGATTGAAATGAAGCAGATTTTTAAATCAATATTTTCTTTTTTACACAAGAGGCTTTACATTCTTCGTGCATTCTTCTTCTTGGGTGTGCATATCCTTGACATTAGGGATAAATGAAGATGTCTGTATACGGCACTTGCATTTTTTCAATGTGAACATGCTTTTCTAATTCTAATGTTGCACTTACATTTTTGCATAGGCATATTAGAGAACTGCATTTCCATTTCTGATTAAGCTTGTTAGTAGCATTTTTTTTTTGCGTTCTTTATCACCTGTTCATACATTCTGTGAAGGTTGTACATGGACTCTTGACCCCTCTTTGAATTATTATTTTTAATATAGAAGCTCAGCAAACAGCACTGTGTTGAATAGTTTACGTGGGCACCAGTTGTGCAGGAAATATTTTATTTAACAAACAAATAAGTTATGTAGGTCAATTCGTGCTTCTCTTGATTCTAAAATTCTGCAGAAGCATGATGTGCTTAATGTGCTTCCTCAATCTGAAATGACTTTTTTTTTTTTTTTCTTTTACGTAGGCTGTATCTGGTACTTATAGCACCAGGAGGCCCATTCATTATGCATGCTGTACCACTGGCTTAATGGTCCTGCATCAGTTTTAAAGGTAGTCCTCCTCATATTGCCTTATCTTGCACTGAGCGACAGAATGGTGAGCCAGCAGCACGTTCACCAACATCCACTGGAGTTCTGCTTTCTGAGGAGGAGAGTGCTTACGAAAGTCAAGGTCAACTACCACATGGTAGAGCCTTTAATCGAGAGGGCACTATCGCTATTAGAATCTTAAACCTGTACTGATTTGTCAGGTACCCTTCCGCTGAGAAGTTTTAGGAAAATAGTCCCAAAAATGTTCATAAAGGATCACATACATAATTAGAAAAATAAATTAAATAACATTTTTACTTGTCAGAATGGAGCAATATTACTGAACTATCCGTGTCTCGGTTTGTTGTTGTTGAAAGATGATGCGCTCCAGTTGAGCTGACAGGCTGTGATTGGCTGACGCAGCAGTTGCAGGTACAGGACTGGTTGCTTTTGGTGGTGCAAAATATAAATGTGCATATCTCAAAATAAGGCAGGGTGCAAAATTCGGCACGACCCCATTGTGCCCAAGTTAATGCAGCATGCAAATAGTGTTTGGTACCTAAACACCAATCAATGGAATACAATGGTTAAATAATACTTTAGTGTGTGGTCTTTCTTTGCCTATGAGCCTGACAGTGATTGGTATGTACAGAGTGTATTGTATCTTCATAAAATAAACTTGATTATACTGCGTTTGTATTTTAGCAGTATTAGCAATAAAAAGTAATATCAAACATCTATACAATACATTAACAGATATTTACATATGAAAAGCAATAACTTACTTTAACTTAGTGGTGCTTTGCTTCACAATATCCATGGAGAAAAACAAGGTCTTGTTGTATTGTTTTACTATTCCATCATCAGCCACCTCAAAACCGAAATATTTCTATACCTCACTGCGCACAGACTAGCCAATCTGTAGGTAATTAAATCATCAGCTGCTCTGCGTGTACATTATGCTGACTCACGACACCTCTAAAAGTATTAAGTACCGTGTCACGCCAAATTTTGCATTATTTTGAGATGTGTGTTGATGTTTTAAAAGTACTTCTCACTTATAATACTGAAAGTTCACATTTAAAAAAATACATTAATAATACTGTAAGTAATGAACTGCTGCACACAAATGCACACATTATTTCAAAGTAATACAAAATGGATGGCCAATGGTGTTTAATGTAGCTTGCAAATACCATTTGGTACCTAAACGCCAATCAATGTAATACAGTGGTTAAATAATTCTTTAGTGTGTGGTGTTTGCCTACGAGACTGACCATGATTGGTATGTATAGGGATCTGTTGTATAGTAATATAAAATTAACGTGTGTCTGTGAGCGTACATGAATTATTATTTTTTTAATCTCACGATATCGCGATATTGAAATTATCAATATCGAACAATATCGATATCATATCAAAATATCAATATTGGTGCCCATTCCATTATTATTATTATTATTATTATTATTATTATTATTATTATTATAAATCATAGTGCATGATCATTTTCTTATAAACGTCAGTGTTTTACAATGTTATTTTACACAGTGGTGGAGCGAGACTTGTGTTTAAGATTGGCCATGTATGTTTTATGGCAAGACTTTTTAAAAACAAGCTATACAAAACTCCATCAATACAAAAACAAACAACAATGGCCTGCAGATTCAGAGTTTTACCTACATTTGTGGAGGAGCAGAATCACGCAAGTACTCATAGAAAATAATAAGCAACATACATTTTATAAGAAATGACCTGTGCGATGTTAGGCAGTGGGTGCTTTATGTAACAGAGCCCCTCAGAGCAGCTCAGTGAAAGAACCCACTAAATGGCACACTCAGTTCCGCTCCTGATAAACAGCTCAGAGCGCTAAAGAGCAGATTTCATCTGTGACCTGAGGAGAGCGGAAACATTCGCGCTCTGAGCCACTCAGTTACTTGTAAATCCTGTAACTCCACCTTCCAAAATAGCTAGTGCTCTCGTGATTTATATTTCACAAGAAACCCTCGCTAGAATTACAGCATTATTATGCACAGTTTGGTGTATTATTATTATTATTATTATTATTATTATTATTATTATTATTATTATTATTATTATTATTATTAACAGGTTATAGAAATAGAGTGTTAAAAGAACATGTCATTACATGTAATTAAACAATAAATAAGAAACCTTATAATTACTCTAGACCATGACAATGAATTTTATTACTAGCATTATAAAAATGTTTGACCTTGTTAATAATCATCAAAATCTTAAATTAATAGTAACATTTATAGATGTTTTAAAATGGATCCTTAAACCGAAGTGTGGCTGGATTATCTACCCTTTCTCTTGAAAAGAATGAAATTCAACAAATTATAGGACACTCTGTGTGTGTGTGTGTGTGTGTGTATATATATATATATATATATATATATATATATATATAATTTGTATTTATTTTTGATGATCTTAAAGTGCATCTCTTCTCATGTTTTGTGAAGTCTTTGTAACAACTGAAAATAAACCCTCAGTTCTGAATTCTGGAGACAAAAAATGGCCTGCCATAATGATTTTGCTTTTATTAACATGAAACCATTCTTTTGGAATCAGCAGGAAAAGGTAATGGAGTTGCTCAGAAAAAAAAGGACATGCGGTGTATTTACTGTAGGCTTCAAATTACAAGTTGTTGTTCAATGAAATGTTACAGAAAGTGTAGTAGCACTTGAATGCTGATCCTCTTAATATCCATGAAAGTGCTTAGAGTGATTTTTAAAAAAATATGAATTCCGAGAAAACATGTACCAGTTTATTAATTATTAATAATAGTGATATCTTAATGCCTCCATGCTAACCGTTATTTATTTTTTTATCTGGCTTTCATTGAAACAACTGGTTTCAGTAGTTACTGTGTCAAGAGCATAGTAATTTTGGAGCGGGTCATTTTAATCGCACCTAGAGACTGACACCCCAGCACTTTCAAAGGAAGTGTTATGCAGTATACAAACAGTGAAACAGTTTTTGAATATTTATTCAGAAAGGATTAAAACAGTTCCTTAGCCTTTAGCTCAGCCATTTGTTTGTCTTTTATGTATTTCATGGTGGGTAATTTTTATCACAGTTTCAGGCATTCATTTGACAGTAGTCACAAATGACTCATTTTGGTTGAGGGATGTCCATTTCCAGTACAAATAATTAAAGTAGCTGTCATCATAGTTCTGTAATTTTGAAGAGTTAACAGCAGCCTTCTGTCTTTTGCTCACCAGATTCTTGGTCTTCAGCCTCCCTTCTTCTTATGATTGAAGCTGTTGAGATAGTTCTGTAAAATACTTACCCCTTTTAAGCATTCATTAAATACCAAGCTTCAGTAAACACATACTACTGTATCTGTAACAAGAAAAATAGAGATGAAATAAGTCTTGTTTTCCATAGTATTTATTTATAAACCTTATGTCCTCAAGATATTTAACCTTGTTGCATTCTCTGATAACAGCCCAGACATCAAAGATTGTGGTAGAAGATATGAAGGATATTGAAACTTGTCCCCTCCTCCTAGTTTAGCTGCAGGCCACCTGTACTCGCATGCATTATTGTGCAGAAAGACAATCTTCATGTAGGTATGATGAAGATCTTCTGTAATTATCCTGAATATTTGTTGTGAGTTGAAGTCCCCTGAGCCAGGTCCTTAGTTGGCAGCAATAGAATAGCATTCATTTTAGTCATTATCAAGCCCAAATACATTTCCTTCAGACCAGAGCTGTCACAGTAACAGTAAGAAATAATTGCCTTGCTGTATAACTTGACTTTTCCCTTGGAACTGTTCTGTGTGCTATGGAATCATTGAAGAGAATGTTCAAAGGGGCACTAAGTGATCACTGGAAAGTTAAATATGTTTGTCATTGATTGAATGCTTGCAGTCCTGCTTAGGAAAATAATTCGTATCTGTCTCATCTGATGGTGTTCCTGTTACAGGCCAACAGAATGATGCTTCAGCAAAAGAGATTTTGCAATTGGGTTTTCACCTCACACAATTTAACACAATTGACACTGTGCAGTTCTAAATTCTATTGGGCATTGTAATAGGGATTGCACCCCTGTCCACATTGTTTGTGTTGGTAAATAAGGAAGAAACCAGAAGTAGGTCTCTCTGACTAATCTTAAATCTTCTACTGGTGCTCTGTGTGGCTGTGGGGAGGCTATATAAATTACACACAGTGCAATCACATCCGTCCCGAATGATTTGATTGGTTGATTCTTAAAAGCAGACCGATATGATTACTGTGGTAAAGTGCTGCAGAATCAGTATGTTAGTTTGAGAATGAGAAGAGCTTTGTTCCCTGCAGTGTAATGGGTTGACCACTAGATGTCATGAGTTCCCACATGTATGCACACCTCCAGAAAATCCATAGTTGTTTCCTTAACGAATTAGGGATAATGCTCAATTGGTTAACTGCTTGTTAAAGTTAATGACACCACGATAAAAGTGCTTCGCCGATAGCTTTGTGATGGGGTGTGGCGGAGTGTCCCGCCCCTTTGTTTATTATTTATTTTATATTTTGATTTATGTTTATATTACGGCAAAGCCGATTTGTTATTTGTTGTTGTTTTTGTATTTTAAAAACCTTATGAGGATTCGTGACTGATCAGCTACTGATTATTTAACTAGCTGACAGTCACGCATCCTTACGAAACTTGTGCAGACTGTGGCCGAGGGGTAATAAGATAATTAACAGCTAGTTAACCCCTCAGCCAGAATATAAAAGCCTGCAGCTGTCCGCGGAGAAGGGTAAGAGTGTCAGAGGAGAGAGAGAGAGAGAGAGAGAGAGAGAGAGAGAGAGAGAGAGAGAGAGAGAGAGAGAGAGAGAGAGAGAGAGAGAGAGAGAGAGAGAGAGAGAGAGAGAGATCGATCAACGTGCCCTTTTGTTTAGTGTTTGGTGTTTTTGTTTAAACCTTTTGTTTGTATTATTATTTAATAAAATAGCTGAGCGCCATATTCTATTGCTATTCCGTGTTTTGGTTTCTGGTCTGTGACGTCACCACCCACACGCCACTCAACAACAGCTCGGTCACATGGGGGTATAGAGGAGTAAGGAAGTGGAAGCGTGCGTGCATTGCAGAAGTAAGAAAACGAAACCAAAGAGTGAGTAAGAGATCTCAAGACTCCAGCCATCATTTACACTGCCCTCGGCCATGTCACATTACAATTAGCAAAAGCACCTCGACGCATCAGCAATTTAAATAAAGTATACAAATGTCAATGGTGCTCAATCACTGAGGACAATGCATCAAAACAATCAAAACAAGTCCTTGTGGCTAAGCAACTTGTTATATGATCCTGATTATGTTTACTCAAGGCTGAGAAGCGATCTTGGGAGGGTGCCTAGTTTAACTGACGTGCGGTGTTACGTGTTTTAAAATTACATTACAGTACAGTATTTTACTGTCAGGACTACCACTGCATTTAAACATCTGTGGCTAATTTATTTTCAATTGCGATGCAAATCTCACAGTTTTTCACTAAGCGGAGATGCAAAGCTCTGTATCCACCTCCAACACCCCCCTCACCGCGCAGCAATATCACACAGTAACACTGCTGTACTCAGTAGGTATTCAATGAATGTGTATTCACTTTATTGAAACCAGTTTTCACTTACAGAGAACACAAAAAACCATACCTGCACAATGCAGTGGTGCACTCACTGTCTGATTACAAACCAATGCAGTGTTTCCTGCATCATTGTACGATCCACACTGTCTACGTGCCTAATCACGCGAGATGTGATCAAATTCGAATTGAAAAACAGCTTTATTGGCTGTACACGTCATTGCCCTTGATACAGTACCGTATTACATACAGTCAGTTTGCCCCGAAATGATTTTTTTTTTTAAATGTAGTCGTTGCCAATTATTTTTATTATTTTTCTCCCAATTTGGAATTGCCAATTATTTTTTTAAGCTCCGCTCACCACTACCCACCCTCCGCTGACTCAGGAGGGCAAAGACAAACACACACTGTCCTCCGACGCGTGTGCCGTCAGCAGACCGCTTTTTTTCACGCTGCGGAATCACCATGCAGCCACCCAAGAGCTACAGTGTCGGAGGACAACGCAGCTCTCAGGCAGCTTACAGGCAAGCCCGCAGGCGCCTGGCCAGACTACAGGGGTCGCTGGTGCGCGGTGAGCCGAGGACACCCTGGCCGACCTAACCCTCCCTCCCCCCGGGCGACGCTCGGCCAATTGTGCGCCGCTCCCTGGGAGCTCCCGTCCACGGTCAGCTGTGGAATAGCCTGTACTCAAACCGGCGACGTCCAGGCTATAGAGAGCATCCTGCACTCCATGCGGAGCGCCTTTACCGGATGCGCCACTTGGGAGCCCCCCGAAATGATTCTTATTAGCGGATTTCTTGATTCTTACAAGTGGATTATTTTAGCATGGTTAGTATAGGAATGATTTGGTCCAAGTGATTTTGATCACTATATGCGGTTGATTCTTATAAACGAAGTGCACTGTGTGTGTGTGTGTGTGTGTGTGTGTGTGTGTGTGTGTGTGTGTCTATTTTACTGCATATAATAGAGTGTGTGTGTGTGTATATATATATATATATATATATATATATATATATATATATATATATATATATATATATATATATATATATATATATATATATATATATATATATATATTTATATGCAGTAAAACGTTTGGTATGTTTCAAAAGGTACTTCGTAATTGTAATAGAGTAATATAGTTTACGCAGAACATAAGTCAAGCAACTGAATATAACAAAAACATTGTGGACTTGATCGATTTAATTCTGGGTGATTTGTATAAAAAATATTTGGAAGAGGAAGAGCCAGTTTGAAAATCCAAACTGCGAATGCTCAACCATTTTGTTTTTTCGTACCACGAGCAATTAAAATAGGGCTGTGTTCGAAGGTTCCAGGGTTCGTTCACTAGCCATATTCGATCTTTTGACTTGTGTAATGCATATTACGTAATCCAAAAGTTGTATTAAAATCCGCTACCAAATCGTTATACGTAGCAACTCTATAGTGCCGCTGCTGTGTATGAAGCAGTTTATAGTATCCAAAGCACTGGGGCGGTACCTATAGAGGTTGTAGTGCTTCATAAAATATGTACTGAATACGTAGTGTAAGAGAAGTGATATGTTAGAATGTGTTTGAAACATACAAAATATACGATAACACTAATAAGTTTAATTTCGAAGCACCATCCGTCCCTCCCCCTTCCAGCTCCTGTTATCCAGAGGCAAACTTTTAATTTCTTCATTTGCTATCTCGACAGCAGAGCGCTGTATAGCGTAAGCTGTATTGAAAGAAATGTCTCGAAACCCCTCTGCTGTTTGGGATTTTTTTGTTAAATGCAGAGACGACCAAAAAAAAAAAAGTTGAATGCAAACTGTGCAAGCGACTCGTATCATGGAGGCATAACCAATCTCTGGGGTCACTTGACAAGTTCATATTATTATTATTAGTAGTAGTAGTAGTAGTAGTAGTAATTAGTGGGGTTTGCGAAGCAAGAGTCCCCACTTTAAATCTTCGACATTATTATTATTATTATCATCTTTGGCATGCTACTCCTGTTACATCGTTTAAGCTAGAAATGCCGTTTAAACTTTAAAACGTGTAGACCAGTCTGGAATAGTGTGCTTGTATACAACTTTTTGATATCTTTTATACTTTTTAAACTATTAAGCTTTTTATCCTTTTTTTGTCTATCTTCATTCACTTTAATGGGACTTTTTTCAACATTCTAAAGCTCCCCATTGTTTAAAAACTCCCAGACTTCCAATGTTCTATTTACTGTAAACGATGTAACTTTTGACACAAATCGGCTACTTTGACCACTTTCCCAACAAGTAAGACAAATACTTAAGAGCAAATGAAATCTTCCTCTACTTCTCAGCTATTCAAATATGAAATCAAAACAGGAATGGTGTCTACCGATCAAGAGGTACAGCTTTTTTAGTAACCGCATCAACTTCTTTCAGTAGGCTACTTCCCACTGTTGAGTAATTTCAAATTCTAGCACATTCTAAGCATGAGACAATTAGTAAACAATGTGACTTTTGACACAAATCAGCTACTTTGACCACTTTCCCGATAAAGCAAGCCCCACAACTTTACTTGTAAAGTTACCATCTAGTATTTTTAGTAGTAGTAAAATGTGACGGATAACTTGCTTGGAACGATGACTGTTAAATAAAGCTTTGTTTTGCCTCAGTCCACTGCAGTTGTGCAATGCAAGCTTACTGTATGTACTGCAATCATCTTCAATTACGTGTCAATAAACAACATGCATTTTTATTTTTATTTAAATTATAAAAACATGATTTACTGTTCTATATAACATATTTATAAACTACATGTGAATGTTTCATTCAATTATATGGATTACCTGTAAAATAAGAGGATTTTCAATCAAATATAAACAAGTAGCTATGGTGACGTTACCAGTAAATTATGCAAACGAGTACCATCGAAGGTTTGACCTTTCCTTCAGTAATGTGTTCCGAATCTTCGAAGGTCAAAATGTACCCTTCGTTGCAGCCCTAAATTAAAAAGACAATTTTGTATTGGTCCTCTGTTGAAGGTTTAATTTAGGCTTTGAACAACCTTTTTTATTTTTATTTTTTCCTCAATTGAAAGTGAGGAAAATGGCGTACAAATTTAAAAAAATCTACAACGTACTGTATATGGAAATCGAAACTTCAGGGAGTAGCCACACATGACCCATGACTCAACAGACATGTCAAGATTAAGTCTAATTATGAGTGGTAGAGGCTAGCTGCAAGCTTGCATCGTGTAGCCCAGTGGTACTCAACTCTGGTCCTTGAGATGCAATCCAGCCTAGGTTTTTACTCCAAGCAGGTTCTAATGTATTTTAATTAAAGCTGTTAAGAGGCAATTAACTAATTTAGGACCTGGTTCCAATAAAGACCAGAGGGCAAAAAAGCATTTAAACTGCCACCATATGTGGTAGAGTGGCTGTTGGTCAAGGCAGACAATGGCAGGAAAGCACTTACACAGGCTGGAGGTTGCAGTTTAAACACTTTTTGTGCACTTTTATTATCCACAACACAATCAAAATAAACCAAACACAAAACGAAAGCCTATCTCCATTTGGAGATCTAGACCAAACATTTGTTTTAACTAAACTAAGACAGGACAGCTAAAGCTGTTTTCCAGTATCCCAAAACACCAGCTTCTTTCCAACACACAGTTGTCAAACATTTTTCTTTGTCAAGACATCTATTTTATGTATATTGCACACCAGAAACCACATTAATAGGCAGATATCTTGCTTCACAAGTGCCACAAAATTGGCATTTTACATGTCAATGCATGTCCAGGATCTGTTCCTGCTTACATTAATTTAGTAAAATATAATTCTGATTTATAGCCTATTCTAGCTTGACTTGCTGTGATAGTTCTGCAGAATACCTTGGTTTAAGATATCAATGTTCTGCCTCTGTGTTTATATTTTTCTATGACATTTAATGTGATTGGTTAGATCGTTGTAGGATGCAAATGTCAAAGTCTGCATAATGATCTCAGGTTTTTTTAGACGCTGCTGTAGATTTCCACCCCTAGGAACTAGGGGCTGGTTTCACGTACCCTGATTACCTGTAATCTTGGACTGCCTTGTCCAGTTTAACATTAGGCAGTCCAAGATTACTTCAGATTTAGTGATAATTAAGGGGTACACTGAACAGCTCACGTGACACTACCAACAATGGCAGCGCACGGACAGTGTACAAAAACTTTGGTAGGATCTACAATATCTGAAGTAATCTTCTCTGTTCAATAATAAACTAATGTTGCTGAAGAGGTTGATCATGGCAGATAAATGGTTAGGCGGATATGTGACAGGCGGATTCACAACAGATTACTGTAATACATTTGAGGACAGTGATACTCATCCTATTGAATAAGTAACATCTTGCCTGCTTATATGTTTTATTCTGATTGTAGATTTTTGTTTTCCTGTTAATTTTTACTCAGCAGTCCACTGCAACCTGAGTCAAAATGGCATAGATCATGCATCCTGCACAGAAGAAGTGTGCTTAGAGCTGCAGACAGAAAGTGCAGAGAGTCCAGCGGGGAGTGAGGAGAGTAATCCAAGTCTGCCAGAGACTAAAGGAAGTCCAAAACAACAGAATTCGGATGCAGAAACAACACGGGTAAGAAGCTGAAGGAGGAACAGGAGGAAACACACGTTTTAGTTCTTTGACAATTTAAAAAAACAAAAACAAAAAAAAAACATAAAGCTAACAAAATAATTCCAGTAAATCATATCTTATATGTCTAATATTCCCATTAATTCGCAGATCTCACATTTTTGTATTTGAAAGATGCACACATTACTGTATGATGTATTTTGGTTTTTAAAAGATCTTTTTTTCATAGTAATATGTGAACAAAGAAAACTGGTGAACAATTTGTGACAGAGAGCGAATGAATCCGAGTCAACAATCTCCCACCTGACCTGTGAGGGCACAGTATAACAGGAACACTGGATGGTTTGACAGTTCATTCCAGGGTCAGTCAGAAGTCAGTCATCCAAAAAGGGGGCGAAGCCACAATACTAGAAGTTAGTGCCTTAGTGCAGTACATGATGTGTCAGTCATGGATTGGAGGAGACATGATTGCACTCGCTACCAAAGGGGACGTAACTGAAGGTATATCCGGGAATGTGGCCGAGCGATCTGTTCCTTTGTTATGGTTATGGTTAAATATCTGGGAGCTGTCGCACTAAGCCAGCTTCAAACCCAGACTACGCTGCACTACTGTTGTCACCGACTATTGTATTAAATCACCACTTGCACTAGGAGCATTCACTATTGGACTTGTGATCGTGTGTGTCATTATTAGTATTATTATTTCGGGACTGAACCCCTGTGGTTTACCTGCGCTATGCACATCAATGTGTAGAGCCAGGTATTATTATTTAAGGTTGCCAAATGAGCAACCCAGCACAAATAAAGAGCTGTTTTTCACCGTGGACAGTGTTGTGTTTGTTATTACTGAGCGCTGCATCACCTCTACACCTGCGCACTGCAAACAACTTTGCCACAACAATCTACATAAAATGTTTGTGATTTATTTTCTTTAAAATAACTAAAAATCCCAGAAGCTTCAAGCATTGGCTCTCCTACTGAGCACCGATTGCTGCATTTCCTGTGAGTGGACTGTTGTCAAAGTCTACTGGGTTCCTTCTTGCGGCCTCTACGTTTCTTTTTGCATCTTGATTAGTGGGGTTTTTATCCCCTAAGAAATAATCTACCAGCATCTGTCCAATTTCCCTGTTAAATGTGGAGGGTAAGATATTCTTTAGCATTGTGGCACAAAGGTTGTCAACCTATCTATTGAAGAGCCATAGGATCGACAGCTCAATACTGAAAGCTGGAATTCCAGGCTTTTGGGGATGCTTGGAACATGTCTGTGTGATCTGGCAATAGATTGACATAAGTGACAGTGATGGAATCGTGTGACGAGTGTGAGGCAGGTAGCACCCATATTGAGAACTGGGAGAAAGTGGGCAGCAAAAGGATGCTGTGGAAGATGCAAAGGCTGCCCATCGTATCTGTGGTATCATGGGGCAAGTACAACAGGGAAGAGGAGGCCTTGGTCTCAGTTTGGCCCCTGAGAGGCACAAAGCAGCTGCAGCTGAAAGGAGGAAGTTGGTAGTTACTGAAGTACAGAAGCAGGAGGAGAGGATGAGGTGTGTCAAGGCGGTGTCCCAGGCTACGCAGGGAGAATGGATGGATTGGGAGAGTGTGGAACAGTGTAAGATTGGCTGGCAAGACCTGTAGACAATGGAACAGTAGAAGATCAGTTTCCTGATCAGGTCCACATATGATATTCTTCTTACTGAACCTAATACATTAACTTAAGAATTGCCCTTAAAAAGCTATATTTTGGATTTCAGTATCCATGCATGGCTCAAGGGCAGTCAGCTGGAGCACTTTGATGTAGAGCAGGGGTTGTGGAGTTACATGTATAAAGGGTCAGTTTAACCTACTGTATACCCTGCCACAACTGTATTTTATCAATCCTGCGTCCATGGTTATACTGGGGTTATTCTTAGAAATCGATGGTTGATAAAATCCATGTGGATTCCCTGATACTGTTAGAAAATTAAAATAATAACATTTTCTATATCTACAGTATACATAATGTACATTGGTAGGAAAGTTACTTTGTCCAGTTATATAAGGCCTACAGAGCACCTTTTTATGGTATTAGCTACACTGAGTTCACCCTGTTGTATTGTTTTACAAATAGACAAGTCTGGATGATTCTGCCTCTTTCACCCGGCAGGTTTTGTGTAATTTTAATTAATTGTAACCAGCTAAAAATAGCTACAGCTGTAAGAAAGGACCCTTTACCGATGACTCCGAAACCAATGGGATTAGCAACATTATTTAAAGTGTTTGATTTTTCTCAACAGTCTGCACAGTTAGGAAATCTAATTTTAACTGCAGGCTTTTTTCTGTCTCCTGTGAACGCTATTAATTATTACTACTAACACCTTGCCATATGGATTCTAAAAGACCTCCAGTGACAAAAGCAAAGTAACTCACTCCTCCACTCTCAACGTATTATTAGTTTCAAGGTGATGTGAACAGGCTAGCTTTCAACAGGTAAAATAACAATGAATCAGAAATACTTTGAGATTAAGCCTGACCTATATTATAAACTTGTCTCAAGTATTTTCAAGCAGCCATAGGCGATCCGGTCCAAAATATAAACTAAAAACACTTACATAAAGGTCCACCCAAGCATGAAAACATAAAGGGAAGAAAACAGCACTGCCCTCGATCTGTCTGTTAAAGCAGAAATCAAACCTTAAACACAAGGTATAACCTGACTGTTCTGCTTCATTGAAGTGAACTAGAGCCTGGAGTATAGATAGAATAGTTCAAAATAGCATGAAGCAGCAAGGATTCATCAGATCATGTAAGTGTTTTTCTGGTGTCATTTCCATTGAAAGGAGCATTATGCGAGCTGCTTTCAATATAGCTACAGTCTGCCTTTGACAAATAACCTTCAATGCCAATCCAGTGGTTCTGTGCTAAGGGTAATATATTCATATTTTGATTTACCAATTCTATCACAATGTACTGGACCAATACGCAGTGTCAGTCTATTACAGTGGGATTTCAACCCCAGTTTTCTGCAGTTTCAGGAAAATGCTGCAATGTTGATTCTGCCAAGGTTTCTTCACAGTAATATATTAGTTTTATAATGGTATTCTAAAGGTACCTGATTTTGGCTCAAATGTGCTTTAGAGTTCTATGCACAGGATTGTATCTGTAAGTTGGAAAACAGAATATATATGTACTAGAAAATATCAGAAATACACTTTGGGCGAAGTTCTCAAAAATTTTACTCGGTCATTTAGAATGATTTTAAAAAACAAACAAAAAAAAAAACATAACACAATAAAGTTACTAAACCAGAAAAACTCAGCATCTGATCAGCCTGATCACTTCTGTATGTGTTTATTACATATTTTTCTTCTGGCAAAACTTCTTTTACTTATTCGATTGGCACAACACTACGCACTGTAATAGAACTTTCTCTTTGGCTTCAGCACTTGCTCTTCTGACTCTAGATTTCTGTTATTTTACAAAATATCAGTGATAAAGTAAACCATGGTATTTTATTGCATTTTAATCTAGGCTTTATTCTCTTTATTATAATATAAGATAATTTGACAAAAGAAAACACAGTTTGTAATACATGTTTTTTTGGTGATTTATTCACTAGGTGGCACTATTTACCAGTTATTAAAATAGAGATAGCAGCAGAGGACAAGCAAATGGGGATATAAGGGTTGGAGGGTCTTCTATATGTAATTAAAGGTGCTTTCACAATAGCTTATGAATGTACAATTTTTCGCAATTTATTGTGTTTTACACTTAATTTATGCAATATTTCATTAACGCTGTAATAGTTTTTCTATTTATGTATATATTGTGCGCTACAGCTTATTGTTTGTTGTGTCCCGCCTGAAGCCAGCGGCTTGAGTCGTGTCTTCTGAGGGATCAAGCAACATAAGTTGGCTGATGGTTAAGCTCTCTCTGTCGGCAGAGCTTCTACTGCTGATCAAGAGGGCCACTGCAGTCTTGCAAGCCCCCTGGCCTACAGAAGGTGAGACAAGGCAGTCCACCTGGGATAGGTGGACAATGCACAGCTTACCACCTCTCCCGTGTCTCTCCCGCAGTCCCCCCCAGTGCACCTGGATTTTCTTTTTGAGATCCAGTCATCCTGGGATAATCCAGCTACAGCGCCAGCTGTTTCCCGGTCGATGGACACCCTATATAGGGTGCATGATGCGAAGAAGCTGGGCCTGGTCCATTTTCCGCATGTGGAGGCTTCAATTGCCATTTTGGTACAGGCGCCTTATTTAGCGCTTCTGTCCAAGGACACTATCTGCCCCAACAAGAAGTGCCGGGTGTTGGAGGTGATCCTCAAGCATGCCTATTCAATCAGTGCATTCACCGCATGGCTAGCAACTACAATAGTATTCTGGTAGCCTACCAGTCCTATTTGCTGAGGTCCCTCTCTGACAGTCAAAGGCCCTCACCAGAACAGCTGGATGAGCTGTGCCTGGTTAACAAGAACCTGCTCTGTGTATCAAAACTGAACCTGGCTGCACTGATAGCTGCATGTTGGCAGCTGTGGCTTTCCCAGACACACGTGTCTGATAAGAAAATAAGAACATAAGAAAGTTTACAAACAAGAGAAGGCAATTCGGTTTGGTTGTTAGTAGCTTAATGATCCCAGAATCTCATCAAGCAGCATCTTGAAGGATCCCAGCGTGTCCGCTTCAAATATTACTGGGGAGTTAGTTCCAGACTCCCACAATTCTCTATTTAAAAAGTGCCTCCTATTCTCTGTTCTGAATGCACCTTTATCTAATCTCCATTTTTGACCCATGGTTGAAAAAGTCCCCTGGATCGACATTCTCAATACCTTTTAGAATTTTGAATGCTTGAATCAGATCGTCGCATAGTCTTCTTTGTTCAAGAACTGAATAATTATTATTATTTTTTTTTAGCCTGTCTGCATATGACATGCCTTTTAAACCCGGGATAATTTTGGTCGCTCTTCTTTGCACTCTCTCTAGAGCAGCAATATCCTTTTTGTAGCGAGGTGACCAGAACTGAACACAATATTCTAGGTGAGGTCTTACTAATGTATTTCTTGACTTCAAAATCCTAAAAGGTACAGACAATGTCAACCCAGGGGACATTTTTGACCTGAAAAAAGAAAAAAGGACCAGGGGTCATAAATGGAGATTAGATGAAGGGGCATTCAGAACAGAAAATAGGAGGCACTTTTTTACACAGAGAATTGTGAGGGTCTGGAACCAACTCCCCAGTAATGTTGTTGAAGCTGACACCCTGGGATCCTTCAAGAAGCTGCTTGATGAGATTCTGGGATCAATAAGCTACTAACAACCAAACGAGCAAGATGGGCTGAATGGCCTCCTCTCGTTTGTAAACTTTCTTATGTTCTTATGTTCTTATTTGTAACAGGGCGAGAAGCACTGTGTGTTTATTTTATTTTAGAACGGGGTCTCCCCATCTGCCCCTGTGTCTCATTTGTGTTATTTTGTATTTGTTTTATGATTTATGTATTTATTATATAGGACGAGCGAGGTGCCGTCCTTCAGGTTTTTGTTTTTGTTTTGTGGTATTATTATTGTTATTATTATGATTATTGTTATGGTTTATTTTATAAATATGACGACGAAGCGCCATGTGTTTTGTTATTGTTTTTGTTTACTTTAAAATGTGTTCTGGCAGAGGCGAGATTGGTGCTCGTCCTCTGCCAGGAATAATTAATAAACTTGTGTGGCCGAGGGGTAATAGTATAATTACTAGACAGTTAAACCCCTCGGCCACGGTATAAAAAGCCTGCAGCTCTCCATGTTCCGGGTGGGTTATACAGAGGAGCGTATGGGAGAGCAAGAGGAGAGAAATTTATTTAAAAAAACATATAGGTTCAGTGAAGGTTTATTTTGTGTTCAAGATTTGTTTTGTTTATCTTTTTATTTCGCTCTGAGCAAGTTTGTTTTTGTTAAAACCTTTTATTTATTTTTGTTGTATTTAAATAAACGGCGCACCACGCCGCGTTTGTTTTGAACTGCAGTACTACCAGTTTGTCCTTCCTGCTTCTGGCCTGATGTCACCACATGTCCACCCTGTCACAGCATTGTACAGTTTTGACAATTTTGACAATAAACGCAACGCTTTTCACTATATAGCCGAGCATTTTGTTGGTCATTTTTATAGCTCTGTATAATGTTGTGTGTAATTATTCTCTTGTCCTTGCCACGGTGGAATAACATTCAAGTTTAACAGACTAGTGGATGCAATTAGTTCCTTGTGTAACAGTCACATTCACTTTAAAGGCAGTTCATCCTAGTTCAGCTATGCTCTTCATGCTAATCCTGCACTGTGCAAACTAGAATGTATATTAGACTCAAAATGTCTGCCACTGTCTCCTGCTGTGTGTTTTTTTTTTTTTTTTTTTTTTTTTTTTTAAATTTAGTAAGAACTTCATCACTGTGTTTAATATACTTGGCTGATTTCACAGACCCTGAGTAGCACCATTCTTCAACTGCCTAATTTTACCTTACAGAAAGTTAGACAATTTAAAAATAATAAGTGTCTGCTAACCCAGCTGTGCTTTTTTTTTTTTTTACAATTATACTACACAGTATATAACTCTGAATATCTCTGTACATGCCTAGAATATCAAACATTAACCAATACAGTATATGTTAATTTAAAGTGAACTAAAAAAAATGCTTCTACAATTTGTCTATACATGAAGGCACTGTGCTTAATTATTCAAAAACCATTACCAGTACCATTTCAGTACTTGTATCACAAACTGCAGACAATTATACTTTTTAAGTGAAAAGTAAAAATGATTTGTATTTAACCAGATTTCTTTTTTTCATATGCAAACTTTACTTTCTAATTAGCTTCCTATTTACCATCATAAGTATCCTCTAAGCATTGCTAAATCCCATAAAATCTCATTTTAAAATAATACAAAATAAATTAAACAAATGTATGTAAATATAAACTTGGTCACAATTACATCATGCATTAATAACAAACTAACACCCTACAAGTGTTGTAAAGAGGGGGAGAAAAGCTCTCAATTGTTTGGAAATTATTAGAAATTTCTAATTAATTTCTTGATGGCACATACAGCTTTTGAATATGCAAATAAAACCTGATGGATTGATCATCCTTTTAAGACCATTCCCCAAAGCAAAGTAGTGGATTCAAAGTTTAATTGGCACATGACCTTTTCTATATAATTAAATGACATATACTACACCCAGGTACACACACCCAGGTACACAACAAAATAGATGCCAGATTCAAGCTCACTGAACAATCAGAAACTTCTCAAAGTCTTTGAAGTGGCTCCTACAAATTCAATGAATCAATCTTTTTAGTAAAACGTCTCTCAAACCATACCACTGTCGTAAAATGTGCAGTGTAGGTCTGGACAGACTCACAATTTTAAAATCATTTCAAGTATTTTGCTAATAATAAGGTGCAAAAAAGTTCCCCTTTGGGACCAGTTATTTTTAACAGTTAACCTACCCCCTAACCTACCAGACCTACCCCCGGGTGCATGAACATAGAACAAGGTTGTGTTTTAGATTGTTTAATGTCCGGTGGCAGGATGGGGTCGCAATGTATTCTCAGTGTGGTTACACGTAATAAATGCCAACTGAGTATACTACAACTGTTTGGTTTGATAGATTGTATTCAGAAGGTAAATAATGTTTACAAAAGACAAAATCTGATATTATTATTATTATTATTATTATTATTATTATTATTATTATTATTATTATTATTATTATTATTATTATTATATTTTTAAATACAGTATAATAACTTGGACTACACTTTAAACATATTTTTTTCACCTACAGTTTTACAGAAAGACTGTTTTTAGAGAAACACTGTCGTGAAATTTTGAATGATGCCTTTAATTTTTAGAGCTTGGCTGAGCTGGCATTTGAATCCAGACTCTAAGGTTACATTTTTGCATTGAATATATTATCAAGTTATTCTCGGTTGTGTCAAAATAAACATCATACTGTAAAGCTGTGAAGTGCTCCTGTTAATTGGGACTGAAGCTCAGTTGTTTAATCTCCTGGGAAGAAGGCTCGGGGCTGATAGCTTCTTATTACTTTTGTGGGTGTGGGATATCTCCCAGCTCTGTCAGGGTCTGCCTCTAAGAAGCAGCTGTTACTCAACCGTATCAATTACTTGCCCACCAAATTAAAGATAAATCGACAGGGAGATACAGTGAAAACAATACACCTTCAGTCAGTTTTGATGGGTTTAAAAAAGAAAATGTATTTTTTTCTTTTTTGGCATAATATCCATATCATAGTGGAACTAGGTGCGTTCTGTAAACTATAAATGCTCAGGTTGTTATTGTTTGGGATTGGTGTTGGTGAATTGGCAACAGAAGAAAGACATTAAGCAGGAAATCTGACAGAGTATATGGTTTTACTGCACGAATAATACATATGATAAAAAATAAACACAAAACCTAGTATGTGATTAATTGTAACAAAATTGGGCAGTGGTATAAAGGGCATTTGGAAATGTTCCGGCCCTTTGAGGAACAGATTTTAGGGTCTGCCATTATCTTTCAGTCTGTAAAAGAATTTACAAATCGGGGTACATCAAAAATAGAATATATTCACACTGTAACGTACCATGCGCATTGCTTTGGGGATACTACATTATTGTGATTTGGTCCTTAAAGTGGTGGTAGCTAACACAATAATTCGGTAAATCCTATTTGGTGCACCTTCATTCACAATAAAGGTATCAAATGTGCAGTTTGGAAAGAAACGTGTGCAAAACCAAACATGTATGTTCCTTTTAAAACAAGTAGTATACAAGGTAAGAAAATATCAACATTTTCTTGACTTGATTTCAGGAAATCTGTTACTGTTTCACTTCCTAGGTTATATCACCCGAGCAGGGACAATTTCACTCTCCAAGTGAAGTTCAAGACAACCTCAGAGCAAGGCATGATACAGAGATTTCTTTAAAAACTACACTTTTGAGACCTGTATACTGAATACAGCAGTTCTATAAATCTCACTGCAGGTAAGATTTATGTAATTATTTTGTTAGTTAAGGTAGCAGTAGCCAAATGCTTTTTTTTTTAAATCAAGCACCTCATTCAAGGTCTAAATATTAAAGCAGAATATGCGAACATCATATGACCTAAAGAGGGTTTGTAAAGCGAGCTAATGTCCTGTCTTCTGAGTGAATAGCCTGAGGAGGCTATTGCACTTTGCTGCAGTGTTTTACTGCTGTCTTTTCTGGTTGGAAATGTGACTGTATTCTTTATGGAATGCAAAACTAAAGTAAAGGACTATATTTACATTATTGATGACTGGAAAAAACAACATGTATGATCAAAGCCCTTAGGTTCTGAAACCCGATTCCTCAGAACGTTAGTACTCTGCATTCCATAAAGTGCTTAAAAATGCTCAGTGTCAACACTTCTCCATGCTAGGCATCACTGAAAAAATTAGGTTAATAGTATATAGGATAATATTGCTCCCAAGACACCCATTAAAGGAACTACACAACTTCTTGGAATTTCTTTTCTTTTTAATTAAATAAAATAATTAGGAAAGTGTTTCTGTGTCTGAGATAACATTATTGAAGCTGACCTTCTGCCCCTGGGGGCTTTCTGAAAATAACGATGGAATCTGATTTAAAGAGGCCAGAAAAACAATCTACAGTTTGTATTATTGTTTCTGGGATGCATTCAGTACCCCTAGTGACAGGGATTTAGTTATGGGGTTCTGCATATATCACATTTACTTTTACCTTAAATAGGTATTCATATTAATGATTTCTAATTAATAGAAATCATTGCTACTAGTCGGTGTCTGTTAAACCACTCTTATATTTTAGAACCGCTTACCATGTATACAGTTGTCGTGAAACTTATTATTGAGATAATGAAAATCTGGGGATATAAGGATGAGTCACCTTTAACTTGAAAAGTGCTCAGTTAAAATTCTATGATAAACCTTCTTATAATTGAGGCTCTTTGTTTTCAGTTTTAATTTTTGATCACTTTGAAGTTATTTTGAGCCAACTCTGTTGATTAATTAAACCCTTGGATCACTTTATTTTTTTCTTCTGTAACGTGAATGTGGCTATTATTCTGTTTCGTTGATAATGTAAAACATTTTAAAAAACAGCTCCTTATTTTTAATTCAAATCGAACACAAAGCAAGTGAATTGATTTAATTAAATTGTAATTAAGAGAAAACTTATTTGCAAACCATGGTATCATTTTTTTTTTGCAACGAACCATCAAGATTTAAAATCGGGACAATTTAACTTAACTTGCTTTTGTGTTCAGTTTTAATTAAAAATAAGGAGCTGTTTTTTTTTTTTTTTTACATTATCAATGAAACAGAATAATAGTCTCATTTTAAGGTACGGAAGAAAAAACAAAAGTGATCTTCTTTTTTTTTTTTTTTTTTTTTTTTTACAATCAACACTTTTTTACAAGAGTTTCATTCCGAAACTGAGTCAGCTCAAAATAACTTTAAAGGGACGTGATCAGTGCACAGGGAGCATTGCATTGGCTCTGGCATTCCTGCTGGTCACAGATTCTTCACCAAACAGCAGCAGACCTTCCATTTTCCTGTGTCTCTAGAATAGCTTATCCAATTGTGATTAAACTGTGTACTGTCATTTGTTTTGAGATAATCCTTAGATTGTATTCCATTTCCATTCCAGTAGTACATATTGTAAACCTACCCAAAATAATTCATATACAGTCATTGCAAGTATTCTGTGAGATTATTTTTCCTTTCACGTTTGTTAATGCCCATTTGACATTGCTGACATATGGCACTATAACACAAGAGGGCAGTCTTGTTTTATTCCTTATGAAGGCTTTAAAAAATATATATAGGTAAATATTTTTTGCATGTGTGTCTTGTAAAATATAGCAGAAACTATGAGGTAAAATTGAAATTTTCTTTTGTCTGTATCAACATCTTAGTATTCCCGAACACATTTTTTTTTGTTAAGTGCATTTTTTAAGAAAGTGATTTTGTTTCCTTTTTAGTTACTTTGTTTTTTTCTTTCAAATGTATTTATCTATCAAAAGCCTCTCCTAAGTATCACTTATATTGTAACATTGCTGTATAATAATGTGTTTTAGTGGTCTGAGTTCAAGGGTGATGAAACGGTGCTTGGTAAACTGGTAAATTACTCACTTCAGCTTTCCAGCTAACTTTGGTCACATGACCAAAAATCAAAAATACATTTTACCAGAGCAATACAGTTCCCAGAAGATAAATATCTAAATAAAAATCAGTGCTATTTTATTCACATGACCAAATAACATTTATAATCCTGGTTTACATGAGATCGTCCTAGAGGAGGAAACCCAATGGAAATGGCGTGACTTGCATTAAGGTACAATTAGAGCAGATAAGCCAGCAGTGTGATGCTACTTAAGCCTAACTTGGCGTTTTGATGTATAAATGGAACATGCATTCAGTGACTGCTGTAGCATGACAAATCCACAAAAGGGTGGCGGGAGTGTCAGTGCTGTAGCTCATGGTGTTCTGAAGTACGGCACACGGCACACAGTAAGGTCTATAGGTTTAATGTTTCACTGCATGTGTAATTCACTATACATTGTTAAGAGTATTGCATTGAACAAAAGATAAGTTTCTCATTTTATTATCTCCCTCTTGGGGTTCATGTGCACGGCACAAGGGATAGATTGGAGGCAACCATACAGAGTGGAGACAGAAATATCAAAATAACCACTTATCCAGTTATAGTGAAACTTGTTAAGGACATTGTTTAGCATTGACTTTTTTAGCACAATAATGTGGAGGTATATGGAGTTTGTGTGTCTGTATAAAGATATATTGCTAAGGATATAGGGCAGCTGTGTGGAGTAGTGGCTAGGGTGTTGGACTCTTGACCGGAGGGTCGTGGCTTCAATCCCAGGCGGGGGACACTGCTGCTGTGCCCTTGAGCAAAGTGCTTTACCTACATTGCTCCAGTAAAAACCCAACTGTATAAATGGGTAATTGTATGTAAAAATAATGTGATATCTTGTAACAATTGTAAGTCTCCCTGGATAAGGGCATCTGCTAAGAAATAAATAATAATAAAATAATAAATAATAATCTGGGGATATATGAAAGCTGTCTGTCTGCATGGCAAACCAACTCTTTTACATGTGCATACTGTGGATTTTGGTCATGGTTGTCTTCTTTTTCATAATATTGATATTGTTATATTTGTAGTCATGGTTGTATGTTATTGACGTGTTTTTATTTTTGGTTTTCTCCACAGCCTGGCAATGTGAAGCTGTCTAAGCCAGTAGCTCTATGGACCCAGCAGGATGTCTGCAAGTGGCTGAAGAAACATTGCCCCAACCAGTATCAAATCTACAGTGAGTCCTTCAAACAGCATGATATAACAGGTAGGAGTGAAATATATATTATATTTTTAAGGCTTTTTTTTTTGGCCCACGGCTGTCTTAAAAATTTAACGGCTGGAAAAGTCAATAGATTTTCTATGTCAATCTATAGTTTTAAACTATATCCTCCAATAATTATATGACCTGAGATTTTAAGATGTCCGCCATTATTATTATTTGTTTATTTAGCAGACGCCTTTATCCAAGGCAACTTACAGAGACTAGGGTGTGTGAACTATGCATCAGCTGCAGAGTCGCTTACAACTACATCTCACCCGAAAGACGGAGCACAAGGAGGTTAAGTGACTGGCTCAGGGTCACACAATGAGTCAGTGGCTGAGGTGGGATTTGAACTGGGGACCTCATGGTTACAAGCCCATTTCTTTAACCACTGGACCACACAGCCACCATGGATAACCATGATTCATTATTTTTTCAGCTTGTCCTTTTCTAACAGACACTCCTCCTACACACACACACACACACACAAATCACCATTTAAGGAATTTTGACTAATCATTCATTCATATTGTGGAAGCAGTGAGGTCCAGTGGTTAAAGTGCAGGGCTTGTAACCAGAAGGTCACCAGTTCAAATCCCACCTCTGCCACTGACTGACTGACTCACTGTGTGACCTTGAGCAAGTCACTTAACCTCCTTGTGCTCCATTCTACGGATGAGATGTTAAGTCAATATCCTATTGTAAGTGATTCTGCATATAATTCACAGTTCACAGCCTATCGCTTTGTGATGGTTGTCCACTATGAAAGGCGCTATATAAAGATGTTACATTATTATTATTATTATTATTATTATTATTATTATTATTATTATTATTATTATTATTATTGTGTATTTCAAGTCAAATACCGATATGTAAAATACCTATTTATTTCCAAGTTTTGAAAATATATAAGAACATAAGAACATAAGAAAGTTTACAAACGAGAGGAGGCCATTCAGCCCATCTTGCTCGTTTGGTTGTTAGTAGCTTATTGATCCCAGAATCTCATCAAGCAGCTTCTTGAAGGATCCCAGGGTGTCAGCTTCAACAACATTACTCGGGAGTTGTATATAAGCTTTTTTGCTATTTTAGCCATTTTAGCCGTGGGTGTGTGGTTACTTTTACAATTGCATAAAAATGAATGCTAAGGAAAATCCCAAGGTGGCATTTTGTTTTTGCACTCTCCAGTTCCTTTTTAACACAGCTATCTTGGAGATATGTACAAGCCTTGCCAGTAACAAACCGCACTACTTAAATAAGCTATTCACATAAAGCTTTATTTTCGAAAGGAACCAAACTGTAATACCGATTTAAGTACATCTGCAGGTTCCTACCTTTCAGTATAAAATAAGCATCTCATTTAGTACATAGCAACTAAATCATGTTCCTATGAGAACACTCTATGCCCATTTCCACAGTTTCCTAATACCACTTATTATGAGCCCCACTCTCACATTTCCTCTTGTTAAAATACTTTGTTTCCCTTAATTTTGATATATATGAAAAAAAAAAAAACCTGAAATGCATACTTCTCCAATAGTCAATACCGTTCCCATCAGTGGAGTAAATCACCTAAAGAAATGCTTCCAGTAACTTATTAAATCTTTCCTAGCAACCTAATTAAAAAGAATCAGTAGCATTGCAGAAAACGGTGCGGCGTCAGCTGAATCTTATGAAATGGTGTCACTGTGTTGCGGCTCTCATTAAAATGCAGGGCAGCGTTTGGGTAAAGCTGCAAACGGCTTCCTCACCCAGTCATTAAGATTCCTAGCAGCACTGTAGAACATGGGTTCCTCTAATCTATTTAAACTCTCAAATACAGATATTCTTTTAGAAAATTTCAAAGAAATAAAATCTTTAAGCCAAGTAGAATTGTTTTTCTTTTCTAAAACGGTATTGCTCATGAGACATTAGAGAGCTAATAATACAGGAGGCATTAGGCATGGAGTGAGTAAGTGCAATCTAAGCTTCCTCAAAAAGCATTGCTAGTGCCAAAACAGGTGGTTTTCATGGAACAGTGTGTGTATTTGTGTGTGAACAATCAAAATGATGGCAGCACCATGGCTATTATAAAGTATAGCTTTGGCAGCACCATAAACCTTTATGAGACTTAATCAGCAGCATTTCATTTAAACAGGGATATTTAGAGATTGGTCACAGAGTGTATATCCAACCGCAGGGGTCCACATTATTTCTTATAGAAGGATCAGTACAACCACATTCGGTTAAGCCGGCTGTGTTTTCCCTGACCTAACCTGCACTGTTGTTTCTCTCTCCCTCAGGTCGGGCTTTGATGAGACTGACAGATAAGAAGCTGGAGAGGATGGGGATAGCACAAGAAAGCCAGCGACAGCACATCTTGCAACAGGTTCTGCAGCTGAGAGTGAGGGAGGAAGTCAGGAACCTGCAGTTACTTACACAAGGTACACATTCTCATCATGAAATATGATCTGCAGTTAGAAACCTGGAGTTGTCTACATACCAGCCTACATCCAGCTATTAATTAACCCTTACTGTAGATTTACCTTGGGTATGTTAGTCCAAGATTAGTGCTAATCAAGGTCTGTTAGCTTACAAGATTGTTGTGTTTGTCCTGAAGTTAATTGTTTTTTTTCTGAAGAATTGTTTGTATAGATGATTTGAATAAGGGCTAATCTTGAATATGCAATACATATAGGTGTGGCCATACACTAGGTTATCCTTTTCAAAAAGCAATAATAAAGTTTATAAATTTGCTTTTAATGCTTTAACCTAGACGAGAGGGTTTCTTGTGGTTGGTTGCACAGCTGCCATTTCCTGTATTATTTGTATTCTGCCCACGTACTGTACGAGTTATGGCAATATTACAAAAATAACAGTCAAAACAAAATGCCATTCTTAGTACATTTAGGTTCAGGATACATCTCTAAGTTATTAAACTCATTGAATTGGTTTGATCGGAGCTTCAGTCATCAAAACCATTTAAGCCAATTTATTTTCTGTGTCATCCTTGGGAGGTTCCAATAACTTACACATTTTAAAATGCCCAAACTACGCGTTATGATCTGAAATGTCGGAAAGTTTTCTGTACTGTTTTGTAAATAGTCTTTGACTGTCACACAAATAGAGGAAGGAATCGTATTTTACCCACCACCATATGTAAAAAATGTAATGGATCAATTTAAACTCTACTTTTCTTTCAGTTTGGGTAGAGGAGACAAGCCTTACTGCCTCCATTAGGAGGGGAAGAGTCAAAAATATATGTATAGTACATGAATATATCAGAAATTCCTAATGCATATCTTTAAGTGTCACTGAACAGACCATAGGGTTTACAAACAAACACATTAGTTACCATTTGTACCTGCTGTGTTCTTCACATTCCTCCAGTATCATTTTCTACATAATCATGATTGTGTTGCTATTTTTATTTACATATCCTTGGGCATGAATCAAGTTTTTACTAGCTATTTTTGTTTGACATGTTGTCACTCATAAACACACATCTTGTATTATCGCCAGTATGAGCCTGTATGCAAAGAAAACGCTTTTACCCCGCCCCCCCCCAAAAAAAAAATTCACAAACAGATGCTCGAACTGTTCCTTCACAGACCCATTATCATGTTAATACATTATTTTCTCATTTATTTATTTCATTGATCAGTGATCAGTTTGCGCATAACAATACTGTTTGGGTCTATTTGGATAGAAATAATGCATGCTGGGACATTCATCACACACTGAATTCAGACCCTTTTGGAAACCTCTTTTGTGACAGAAATAGGAGCAGCCGCACTTGGTGAAAATTTGGTCAAAGTCAAATGAACCCTACTGCATCATTACTTGGGCTTTTACAGCCATTTCATTTCCCAGTGGAATTAGTTTCTGTTTAAAGTAGACGATTAATTTGTATAATAGAAAAATGTATCCAAACCTTAGTGCCTGGAATGAAAAAGCTATCTTCCTTGCTTCAAGTAGCAATCCTATCCACACAATTGCACAAACCTTTGACTAAGGTTGAAAATGGAAAATATTATCATCATGTTATCAACGTAAAATTGGAATTGTGAATATTCATACTAAACACTGATTACTACACTGCTTCCCATTACAGCATAGGCTTGTTTTCTACTGGTACATTTTGAAGATTTGTCATGGATATCAGTAATTCAGATTTGAAATTCCAGCAATGACCAGTACTGGTTTATCATGGTAGTTTCGTGGAAAACATGTATCTACTTGACTTAGTTTCTTAGAGTTTTACTTTAGAATTATTTTGAAGTTATGGATGCTTTATTCTGGTAGTTTGCTGTTTTTAAACTAACCAAACTCAGCTTTTTAACGGTAGAGTAATTATATAAATGAAATCAAAAGGCGAAAAACAGAACTCTAATTCTAATGCACAGGTTAGGTGTAAGTAGCTTAATATGATGTTTACAAACTGTTGCTCAGACATTTAAATAAAAATAAAAATAAAAATCCTCTATCAGAATCAACCTGGCTTCATCATCCGAACCAAATAGATTATAGTTGCTTGTTCAATCAACCAATCAACCAATCAATCAATCAATCAATCAATTAATATTTGTTTTTGTATAGCGCCTTTAACAAGGGCCACCACAAAGTGCTTTATATGAAGAAAAAAAAATAAAAATAAAAAAATAACAGTAATTGTAAGAATAACAAGAATACCCATAAAATAGTTAAAAGTATTTCAAATAAATAAAACAGTCAAATAATGCTAAAAAGTTAAAATAGTAAAATATGCCATATAGAGACAAGAGATAGATAATTGGATAATTGGATACGCCAAAATGTGTTTGTAATCGAGATTTAAAAACATCAACCCTTACAGTACTGGGCAGGTCATTCCATAATTCCGGTGCAATACAGCTGAAGCATCTGAACCACCTGAGTGTGTTTTCTGAATGATGGGTATAGAAAGTAACCTGGCATCCTCAGATTGGAGTGACCGATTGGGGACGTATGGTGTTAAAATATCTTTAAGGTAAGGTGGAGCAAGGCCATTTAGTGCCTTATAGGTTAATAACAACACCTTAAAATCGATCCTAAATCAGACAGGAAGCCAGCATAGAGATGCCAGCACAGGCATGGTATGATCTCGTCTCTTAGTACCAGTTAAAACTCTAGCAGCAGCATTTTGTACAAGTTGCAGACGAGATATCACATTGCTACCAATACCAATTAAAATACCATTACAATAATACATTCTTGATGACATAAAAGCATGCATCGATCGCTCATCATCCTTTCTGGAAAAAATACCCCTCAATCTGGTTTCTTAAATGAAAAAAAGAAATTTTTGTGTGCCTGGGTCAAAAATGGCACCTAAGTTTTTTTTTGTTTTTTTTTATTTCTGCTCTAAAATCTGTACAAAGACAAGTACAAAATCAAACGAGTGTATATTCTTGTATTGTTTCTGAGGTCTGTTGCTAGGAATCACATGATCTGGTGACCTTTCCACTCTTCTGACCCAGAAATAGTAAAGCGAGGCCACAACGGTTGAAAGGTCACAGTAGCAGAATTCAGAACCAGTCAGAATGATGGTAAACACAAGGAAAGGTGACAGTAAGGTGAAAAAAAACAAAAAAACATTTGAAGCTACAGTACTTACCCTTTAAAAATCTCATATTACACACATCTTCTTATATATTATTAGGGCTCCAAGAACTTTAGACATTGATTTTGTCTTTATTGAGTCCTCAGAATTGCTGGAGTCACTGAACTAAACTCCTTAAATGCAAATGCCTTAACCAATTTAAAATAAATAAAGTTAGCTGCTGGGCACCCACATTCCCCAAATTCCACAACCAAGGCAAGGTATTACAAGAAAAAAATCCTATTTCACTTTCTGTTCTACAGACAAATAGTAGACCGGGCCAAAAAGTCTGGGGATGATGCATTTTCATGACACACTTTTATAATTTTTTTTTTTTTTTTGGTTTGTTTTTAACAATACTGTTGAAAGTGATGGGATTGGAGTTTTTGGAGTCTCTCTCCGTAGTGCTACATGCACAAATGGTGGATGTAGGTCACATTATTTATTTTCTTTTTATACTGCTACTGTTTTACAGACCTGGTTGGGGGATGTTACTAATATACTTTTAACCATAGTAATGTCATTTAAGGTGAACCCAGAATATAATCCATGTTTTATTGAAATTAATGGAACAAGCTTTTTCTACAACACAAGAACAGATGTGGTTTGTCTTGGCTTGATGCAACAACCACTGCTTTTTAGAGAGGATTATGTACTCCACAGTGTCATTTTAAGCATTAACCTCTAAGATCATGCACACAATTTGTTTATTCTGCTGCTCATTGATGACTACATCATACACTAGACATAACGACAGTTTTGAAAGTTATAGAAAAGAAAACAAGTAAGTTGGTACAAGTGAGTACTACTGTAGTCCCGGTTAGGAAATGGCTAAAAAGTATTTAACACTATTTTCAGTCACTTTAAAAAATAATAATAATAATAATAATGTACATATACAACCTAATTCTTCTTGGTATCTAACCTCTTCCTGTGCACAATTTGATTCTCACCCAGGTAATCTACAGGAAGTGATTAAGTACCAAGAAGTTGTGTACTTTTCCGTTTGAAAAATCTGTATCTAGAATTGAAAAAAAAGAGAATCAGTGAACCAGTGATAATGGTGCTAATGCTAATAAGATGTAAGAAAATGGATTGGAATGTCTTTGTAAGTCTTTGTTATTACTCTTCTTAATGGTGTTGGGTTTTTTTTTCGGTTTAAAATGTTCTGGGCAAAGTATTATTAAGTGCCTTTTTATATCCCAAGTTGTATTGTGAGCTCAGCAAGGCTGAAACAGTTGTCAGATCTCAGTGCTGCAGAGATGACATTGGTGAGATGTAAAGGTCGGGTATGATTTATGACCTGTGTAGAGCACACTGACTCATCAGCTGTACAGTTTCACGGTCCACATTCTCCTGCTGTTATCAACTTGTCTGAGCATAAACTGCCAGACTGCCAATTAGTGCCATTTGTGGCAGGGCTGATTTCAGTTTTGTGAATCACAAGTTGTACTAGGTATGCTAATTTATAGTGTTCATTTTATTTTAAATGTATGAATCATTGTGCTGAGGTAACTGTAAAGTAGGCCTATACAGTATACAGTACAGTAGTACTTTAACCTATGTGACAGGGAGGACTCTGTTGCTGGTTTTTGCAGCTGGGATGCGTAACAAGAGACCAATTGAGCAAGTAGGCTTGCCCGGCACTGAGCTGATCGGGAGGTCCGGATTGGCTGGGGGTCGTGCCTGGGGAGTCTGCGTGCAGCTGAAGAAGCATCTGCGTAGCAGCTCGAGGTGACTGCACTGCCATGCTACACAGAGCGGCGCTTTGTTTACATTGGAGGAGAGCATCTGCTCCACAGGATAACTACTACGGAACCCTTCATCTGCAAGATGGTGCCTATGAAGGCTCAGCCCAGCCAGGACTATCGTAAACAGGCCGGGACTTTGGGAGCAGTAGGTTAGTTTAGGGGATGTTGACCCCAACCAGTATAGAGAGGGTTTCGTAGTGTAGTAGGTTCCTGGAGAGGGACGTCTCTGTAATGAGGCTAGCTCTCGCCTTGTGTGGCAAACTTTTATTTTTAACTTTGTTTTGTTTGCTTTATTACATTTGACACTGGGGCTACCATTGCTGGTACCCTAATGGCAGCACCTGTGTGATAATTAACCAATGCTGTTTCTGTCTCATTATTCAGTGATGGCCCATACACCTAACATATCTCCCTGTTACACTATAGGATACTGGTAACAAAGTAAATCGTGGTGCTGCATTGCACACATTACTGTGCAGTGCGAAAATAATAAAAGATCATTTTAAATTGAAACTAAATAATTTTAGCGTATTCTCTTATTTTACATAGCCTACTTAGTACACAAATAACACAAAATAGATCATGCTGCCGTATTGACACATTATGATGCTCTACGGTACTTTACATATACAGTACTTAACTTAGTGTTCCGCATTTTTGCTTTTTATCTTCAAAACAAATTCCCAGAAATATTTGGAGTTTATTTTACATATATCAAAATAGGAATAAAAGCAGTAAAAATGTGTTTTTAATTAAAACATCTGTAAAAATTGCTGCGAAAAAATCTCAGTATACACACTTTACATATGGAATATGATGCGTAGCAGTTTTGGTTTCTGATTAAGTTTAATGTCCCTGGCATGTATGATGAAGCAGAATCTGCTGACAGAAATAGTATCTGCAGAAGGTATGAACATGACATCAGCAGAAACAAGCCAGGTTTATGGCTTGTTTTGGCCAGGTTTTTAGCATAAGAAAAGCAGTAATGGGAATTGGTGAGTGCTGTCGGTTTTTGTACACATGATACTTCTACCATTTCTAGAACAACTAATTCTAAACAATAATATTAATAACTATTATTATTTTCTTCTTCTTGGCAGCATGAACCGTTTTAACTGCAAGCCTTTTGCATTCTAGACAGATGGAGGGTAACCTTCTCTTCATCTCTGCCTAGCGCGTAAAGCCTCATGTAAACCCCTATGCATTATTTGAACGATATCCTTTATCGCGCAGCATCTCTTTTCAGCGCGTTTGGTGATATTTAAATAAACCCTCCCATTATTTTATTATTAATGAGGTTGTTTGCATTTGGACCACTAAATTCTCTCTCTAAAATAAACTCTCATATAAACGTGGAAGCAGAACTGTCATGACCAAAAAAGCACGAGAGATCTGTTGTCACGCTTTTCAGTTTTTGCTTGTAAACTGCCCCAGTGTGTCTCTTTGGATCATGCAATTCACAGTGACCTAGCGTCAAATTAAAATAGACTGACCTTTTTTGAATGAAAGCTGTATGCGGCAGAGATGCACAGCTCTTTGATAGAAACAGCTTAATTTATTCGAAGTCTTCCCACTGATGATGGGAATGAGAATGTAGAGATGGGAGCCCGGCTAACAAGATTTCAGTTATTTTCAGGTATCAGACTTTTAAAGACTGTCACCCACACCTGTGGTGGCTTTGACAGACTCAGCAGAAATATTAAACATTCTGATCCAGTGAGAACAGAATGGCAAACTCTGTGGAGCACAGTTAATATGCCAGAAACAACTGAACGAAAATAGGTTTGTGGTTCTACTATTGTAAGAAAAAAAACAAAAAACTAAAGCATTGAAATAAATAAGAAAACTGTGAGACTTTAAAAATGAGAAACCTAACATAATAATGTTAGAAACAAAAATGTGTCTGTGTGCCTTTGTTATTAGAGTGCATACATTCTTGGAAGTTGGTCAGACTCAAAAATAGGGCTTTCCCTATCTTTAAATTTAATAAAGACTATCGTGCGCCTGTAACATTGGTTGAAGCAGGCATCTCATTTAATTAACTTGAAGATGAAGTCTTAGTTTAGTTTTTAAAGAACTAAACACAGAGCCTAGGTATTGCCATATAGCAAAAGAAAAAAGTTACCCTTTCTAGACAATGATATTTGAATCTAAAAAAAACAACATAGTTGCAGCTATTTTAGTTTTATTGTAATAAGAAAAACTGTAAAGCAAGGAAACAGAGTATCTACTTTGCTTGAGAGTGTATTCATAGTCAAGTCAAGTTTCTTATTTAGTAAAGAAGTAGTCTTTAAGCTAAACACAGGTATTCTAGAATAATTCAAACAGAATATAAGTGTAAATGTTTTATTATAAAAGACGAAGTGTTAAGTTTGAATATGACAATAAAGTGCAAACTGGATTTAATAACTGTAGTATACATCGGACCAACTAAAGAAATATAATTAAATTGGTAACCTCTTCCTTTACCTGCTTGTAGCAGAGTGGTGCTGGGCATGGAAAGTGCTTTTTGGCAGTCAAAGCGAGACTCACTGGTCATCAGCAGTCTTTTTATAATGAAATACCTTTTGGTAACAGAATAAGGGAGTATATGGTGTAATGTCCGTTCTCTTCATTATATTATAGAAATTAATGAAAACTTGGCAGCCAAAGCGAGCATTTCATTTAAATTAGAAAAGTTGTCTACAGTATAAGTTCTTATCAGGAAGGTAGCGACTTTAATTGGGATGATGTTTGTGAGCCAAAAATACGGAGGCTATTGTATTACAAAAGAAAAAGTAACTGTTGGACAGAATTACATTTAAAACTAAAAAAGCCACAGTGGTGCATTTATTTAAGTTTTACTGCAGTAATAAACAGAGGTATTTATTTACAGGGAAACTGTAGAGTTTAAAAGTGAGAGAATTAAAAGTCTGTCTCAGACACACAGTAGAATTCTGGAAGGGCATTAGATAAGGCTTAGTCTTTGGCACCTCAAAGCAGGGTTTTGCTGTTGACTCTTAAAAGCGGCATTTGTATTTGCTATGGATCAACCTTGAATGATAACCGACGAAAGTTGCTTTAAGAAAAACAGGAGTATGTACCTCATTATATTAAGAAAATAATGAGAGCTTAGTTATAAAAATTAGGATGTAAGCTTTTTTTCTTATATGAAAAGATACTGGTTCGAGGCTCTCTTGAATCTGGCCAACAAATGACTTCATGCTGTGAATTTGGAAAAACGCTTATAGTAGAGTTTCATATCAATTAAAAAACTAGCCTTGGCAGGTAAACAGTGTGTCTGAAACCTGCTTGCACAGGGGAATTTTTAGAAACAGAGAGAGGTCAGGCTTAGTCCAAGCATGGTACAGTTAGTATGAGACTATTCTATTTAACATGTTCATTGTCGCCTGAATTTAAATGAAAATGACTGGACTGGCCACTGTATGCTTAGTGGTTTTATTCAAAGGCTCAATGATAAACCTTTACTGTCTTTGTCCAACTAACTACAAGTTTGCTAACTACAAGTTGTGTGGTCCATACTCTGAGGATCTCTGAAAAAGCTGGTTGCTGTTTGATTGTTTTCAGAAGTCTGCCTTTGAAGACAGCTCTTGTTTTTACTTTGTATTCTACAACTACACTTCCATATAGTAAGAACAATTTTGAATTTATATCGCACATATATTGATGCATTGCTATAAGGTATAGGAATTATGTTTTAGCTTTGGAGAGTGATATATTGCATGTTTTAGGACTTAGTAGTAGGTGTTTTAGCTTTTTGCATGGCTAGCCTAAGGGCTAAGCATAGGATAACCATACTTGTATTGCTATATTAAAGTATTAATGCTGTTAAACCTGTAAAGGCACTGGAAACGCCCAGACTGCCTATTAGCAGGGATCCAAAGTGGCTTGCAACCACTCGATCCATTATTAAGCATTTAATAAAATGAAGGAGTACTAATACTACTCTGATTTATTAAAACTTCAAATTAAATGAGTCTGTGAGATTTTCTTGATTTTATTAAAAAGTTATTTGGACATATTGTAAGCTTAGTGCACGAACATTCCACTTACAGGAGTTTAAAACATCTCTGTCCTCCTTAAATGAGTTTAAGAGTGTGCTCAGAGGAATAAAAGAAGTACATGCAAATCTGATAGCATAATGGTGTCTGTGTTAGAGAGGGACTACTGTGTACTCAATACAAATTTCTTTGAAGCAAACTCTTTTGAAGCAGACTTTTTTTTTACATGCCATACCTCACATTTTTGTTTTGTTGCATTGATTTTTTTTATTTTTTTTTTTATGAAAGATGCAGTCAGCACTATGCGGCAAATACTACCGGACCACGTGCAAAAACAAGCTGTCCCCATACTTTTTCATAACCCAATCTACATTTGTGTTTAATTCTGGATCTTGTTCAAAACTCTTTCCCTGCAGGTATTTGTGAAATTGTTTCCCTTTTAATTAGTGGTGGCTTTTGTTAAAAAAAAAAAAAAAGATGTATGAAGTTGTAACAGTAAATCATGTAACATTTTGCTCTTATAATCCAAGTAATTGGCTCCCTGGGTGGACTGCTTTCTGCTGAAGGTATACAGATAAAAGCAGCAAGCCTCAGTTTCCCAGACTGACTTGATAACCCTGTCGGCAGGCTCCAGCAGCCTTCCATTTTGGTATTTTGTCTTTTTTGTTTTTTATGTAGAGGTCCACAATTCAAAGGACCACTGCTGAATCAGATTGCGGGGCATGTCTAAACCCATAGCTTGACTTGAACTAATTTAAAGGTAAAAAAAATGTATTAAGGCAAACTTGAAAGCTCATGGGACATCGAATTCTATTTTTTGTGAAGGCAAATAAACAGAAAACCAGTATTCTGTATAATTCTTCATTTTTGTTTCTGTTTAGATCATTAGTTGCTATGGTTATTAACTATTATAGCAACAATGTATTCTGAAAAGATTCCAGATTTTCTGAGGTGAGGCGAGGAAGTGTCTGGTGAATAGTCTCCAGTCCACTATGCTTCACCTGTGGGGGGTTCGTAATCTGTCAGAATCACTATAATATACTATAATGTGGCGAGGTGCCAATGTTTGTATTTTGTATCTGTATCTGTGATCTCAGTATCAGTATTTGAGGACGTTGCTATTTAGCCAATTAAATGTACAGTTACTTTAATATACCATATAAACTATGGATAGTAAAACTTAGGGTAACTGAATCATGTTTGGTACCACTGTAAAGTACTGTATATCAACTTCCATTGGACCATTTCATCATAACATATGTTTAGTATTAAACAAACTAAAAGCATACATAACAAACAGAAGTGAAAATGAACATTAGCATGTTTTCAAAGACAACTTCATCACAGTATTTATGATAAATATTAGCAAAGTAGAAGATCCTAAATTCCCTACTCTATTTATTTATTTTTTTTATCCACTGTAATCTCTGTTGCGGGAACATTTAGATACGTATAAAGTTCCTGATTGCGCTTCAGAACAGATGACATAAAAAAAAAATGTTTAGTATAATCTTCTTTATAAGTAATAATAATAATATTTTCAAACTTGTGTCCTTCTCTTTTAGAGCTTATCTTTCTGCGTGCAGCAGTATGGATGGTAATAGATATACTTCCCCAAACAAGTTCTTGTTTATGGAGAACGAACACCAAATATGGGTATTTGGATGTTTCTTTGAGTAAACACTTGACTAATATTGTCCCTGACTTCGACAGAAATAAAAGCTCAAGTGCAATATAAATAAGAAACAGCCTCAGCTCAACTGAATAGAGATTGCTTAGTATATAAACTGTGTTATATTTAGCAAGGTATTCCCTTATTTTATTGTTGCTTTATATATCTGGAATATTCCATCAAAAACCACATTTTTATAACAGATTTGTTTACTAACATTTTGTAACATAACTATGTAACATATGTATCTGTTTAAATATTTAATGTTATTGGTATTTGGCGTATATCAAGGACATGATGCAAGGAATTTGCACTGAAACTGATATGCTTTGCCATGCATTTGTGACATCACATCTAGATTAACTTATTATTATTATGTGTTTAGTGTGTGATATGCATAAAAGCCTTCCTTATAATTGTAACATACTTGCATAGTTATTGCTTGAAATCTGCATTTTATGGTCTTGCTTGACCCTAGCTTTATCATTTTTTTATTTTTATTTTTGGTGTGGGCACCCCTTCCTAATTCCCTGTGTAATTTTGCTGAACAGGTACAGAGAATAATTTCCTACACAGATGTGCAGTAAATCCAATAACACGGTTCACCGATTTTGAGGTCCAAAGAAAACAGTGCTGCTATTTTACCCCTTGTACATTGTTTGAAACCTGTTCTCTTAATTAACCTCGCAGAAGTTTCTGGAATCCACCAAAAATCCATCGTTTTAGTTTGTGTCGCTCCGTTTGCTTGAAAGAGGAATTAAAACTACCAATGCTGCAAAACTAGTAAAAAACATCACAGTCTCCTGTAAATGTATCACCTAGGTTGTTCACTATGTTTCCTGTTTTAGAGTAAGTAGGTAAGAAGTCAAAACTTTAAGAGATCACCTATCCCTATGAAGTGTATTGGCATAGTAGGCCTTATACTAGCTTATGTTACTGCTGTTAAAAACAAATCCCTCGTGCTTATCAAGTTTTCTTAAGAGCGTAATAGCAAAAGCTTGAAATGGTAAAGCTTTTACATCACTCTGTATTCATTGCAGATTCAACATGAATATGTTTTTAAAGGTGTTTGTCATTGAATTTATTTTGTTTCTTTATTTCTAAATTCAACCCTATTGAGTGGTTTATAGTTACGGATGAAATATCTACGGCATCACAATTATCCACTTGATAGCAGAAAAAAATGACAGATTCTGCTATACCTCTTACACACCGCTTTCTCTTCTATCTGAAATGAATACATAGTTTTCTTGAATGTAGATGAGCCTGTCACAAGAACACGTTCTTTCTTGCACATACATATTTAAAGAAGAAAACCGTTTGTCTTCAAAGGTGTAAATAATATGAAAACATTATAATTTTGTGGCTGTTTTTAGAGCTTAATATTTTTTGACATCTTCACAGATAATTGTAATCGAATATACAGATGCAGGTACTGTATCAATGCCAGGTTTGATAGGCCTAGTTCTCCTGAAAGCTTTATTGTTGATTTTAATGAAATTACAAATATATACATGCAACTGATGCCAGAGGTTTAAGTAAAACATTTGGATGTTGTTTTGTGTGTTCAAATTCCCAGAGTGTTATTAGCTGCAGGCTGTGTTTGCCCTCTATTAAAACAGTTAACATTTAAATATTAGTAATAAATTACAATAATTTGCTTTGACAGGGATGAAGATTAAAAGTATCTCTTATACACTGTAGTTAATAAAGTTCATAGTAAAACCTGGAGTGGATCAAACTGCTTTACATTTGGAGTTTCCTGCCATCCTTGACTTTCACATTCAGCATCTACATTAGTTATTTTGGGTGATATCTGCTAAGGCCTAATGTCATTTTAAATTTATTCTAATGGTGATGCTGCCTTTTCAAATTGTCCAGACAGGTTTAGCCTAAATAATGAAATAAATAGATCTGTCTGTGGTATAAACCTATTTGCTCTGTTTGTCATCTGTGTAACTTGTAATTATGCTACTGTGCTGACTGTCTCCTTCAGTCAGCAAGTAACAGGCAAATCTCCAGCATTGCACTACAGATTGTGCAGTACCATAAATTACACCCTTTCTGTGCAACTTCAATGCAGCCTATGTTATGTCTTACAAATCATGTGCTGTATGCCTTTACATATAACTTGACATGTACAGTTTAATAACCTTCTTTATTGAGCGATCTGTAGTTTATAGGATGATGAATGGTTTTCTAAAAAGCGTGAATGGGTTAAAATTCTGACCTCACGTCAGAAAACACCAGAAAATATTATGATGTGTAAACATTTACACATGTGTAAACTACAGGATTTTTTTTACAATTATCCTACAAATTTGACTGGGAATAAGGTATCCAGTAGGAATACAATACATGAAATAAAAAAGACTAACATTTCCAACTTACTATAACAAATAAAGTAGACAAGTAAGCCATTTTTATCTCAGGGGTTCTGGTGACATGAGTTCCACTCATGTGGGTTTACAATGTCACCAGAACATCTCCTTCATACTACAGCCTTATTATGTACAATACTGTACGGTGTACTATCTACCCTGTATCATTATCAGCAATATTAGATGGCAGTTCTACATAACAAACTAGTGTTCAGAAAAATGGCTGCTGGGAAAGTTCTTGAAGTTTTATTTTTTCCATACATTTGATAGAGACATTAAACTAAATAAAATGGTGCACTGCAAAGCAAAGAAAATGATGCTTTGTGGTAATCCATCAAATATGGAAATCAGCTACTCTGCTAGCCATGTAACGAATGACATCAAACTGCTGACTCATAATCTGTTTCATATGCTCTGTTGCAGAGTTGTATGATAGCTTAGCAAACTGCTTTTATGCATGCTGTAAATCCAGTAATTTATGATCAAGGCTTGAGCTTAATATTTAAACCATAATATAGTGCCAGTATAAATTATTTTTACAGGTAAATGTGCTGAAGTTAAGGAAGTGTTATATAAAAAAAAAATAATGCTGTTAGTCCTGTTAAGCAAACAGCCGCCTTGTTTTAGTTTTAGATTTTGTTGTGTTACACTTTGTTTGATCAACTGTGACTAAAAAAAAAAAAAAAAAATCAGTTGTGTTCTTGTCTTTATCACATTATTCTCTCAGGAACATGGAGTTCTTTACCACGCAGGAAACACTTTTTAGCATTCACAGGTATAAATATTTATTTTGCACTGGCTACTGCTCACAAATTGCAAACGATTAACCAACAGACTAACAAGTTGTAAATACAATAACTGCTATTTTCACAGTCAAGATCACAACCTAATAATCCTCTCTCCTAAAGAAAGCCATTTTATAATCCCCAGCCCCACCTGCTCCTAACAGGATTAATTATTCAATAAACATATTTCACCTTGAATGATTTTATACAAAAATAAACACGTATTTAACGGTCATACTTTTACAATAAAACATTCATATTTTTCTTCTCATTAATACGCATTTGTTTAACCTGCATGAATACTGTCCGTGTTTACAAAATGATCGTTAAACTATTATATTGCTTACTCGTTATTATAATCACTGTTGTCATTATTCTTTTGTCCCTAACCATTAACAGTGACTGGAAATTAGCATTACCCCTTCTATTGGAAGATTACCGAACATATGTCAATAACAAAACCCTTGTTCCACATGTATAGCTATGGCAACTTCATTAATGGAAGTGCCCTAATCTAATTACAGCAATACACAGTCACATATCAAACACACTTGATCAACAGCATGCACAATACATAATAAACCACGGCTCTATCACCAGTAGAATAACAATCACAACAATAATCACAATAACAGAATTCAAGTGCAGTTCATTTGCAATGGATACTTTTAAAAAAGTTTATTTACTACTGTATTTTCAATAAAATGCACAGTGCTTTTAAATGCATAATACTTTTCATTGTACTGCAATTAGAATTTGAGTTCATTGTTACTGTAACTTCAATAAAACTGACAGTATGCATTTGGCTTAGACTCCGGATAATAAAAATTACTGAGAAGACCTTTTTTTTTTTTTTTTTGCTGGTCCCTTTGAAATTCGTATTGATGAAAATAGACTGTATGTACAGAAACCCAGTGGCATCTTTTACTGTGGCTGTACTGTGGTAGGGTGACTTCAAAATGAGCTTGTTTCATGTAAAAAAAGTATCTTCTTTGACTTGAAAAAAGAAAAAAGGACCAGGGGTCATAAATGGAGATTAGATAAAGGGGCATTCAGAACTGAAAATATGAGGCACTTTTTTACACAGAGAATTGTGAGGGTCTGGAACCAACTCCCCAGTAATGTTGTTGAAGCTGACACCCTGGGATCCTTCAAGAAGCTGCTTGATGAGATTCTGGGATCAATAAGCTACTAACAACCAAACGAGCAAGATGGGCTGAATGGCCTCCTCTCGTTTGTAAACTTTCTTATGTTCTTCTCCCTTGAGCAGTTCAGCTTTAGCTTATGGTCACATCGTCTGTATGGAAGCAATTACTATATATGAACATTGCTGCCACATGTTCTTGCAGAACAGAAGGTTATTGTTTTGGTCTTGATGCTGGACTAATAAAGATGTTGAGTTGAGTCTGCATGTTTATATCCCTCGTAGTTTTTTTAGCTATGGTTGGCCAAAAAAACAGTCTGAAATGTAATAAATGTTTATGCTCTCCCCTACCGCACCTCCATAATACATTTTTTGATTTTCAACTTAAATGGTAATGCCACTTGTACTTCTAGAGGGTACAGCACTAACAAGGGCAGGGTCCTGACAAGAATTTCAACTTTGGCAGGTTGGTGGTGTAATGACATGTGTAGCTTTTTTATAATGATAGTTAGCTCGTATTTGCTGTTCAGTCATCACCAATTCATTAACTCCTCATACTTCATATCCTGTAGTCTGTAATAAATGCAGGTGTATTTATTTCACCAGGATGAAACCCTTGATATTGTTGTTTTCATTGTTTAAAAAGGGGGAAAGACGGCACCAACTGTTACAAATTCAGACTCAATACCTTTTTTTTTTCTAGAACAGTCAATGCAGATACATATTTTACAGCAATTATATGCTGTAAGAAGCAAGGACATGCCAAACTTCATGTAACTAGGTGTCCATTCAGCTGTTGGAGTGTTGTTTCATACACATATTGTATTGCAAAATTAAAATATCCTGTTATTTTTATAAACTAAAGGAAATGAACATGTCTGTATTTCAGACACGGAATTCTTCCCTTGTGTGAATTGATTTCTGCGCTCACGGAATTGCAGAGTCCTGGAGGGACTGCTGATTAAACTTGTTAGCTTGTGATTAAGAATAGTGAAGTGTTGGGTGTATAGACGCATGTAAAAAGGGTGACTAGAAAACATTCTTCTGTAGTGATGTACTGTTTCATACATGCTAACATTCTGAGAGTTGAATAGTGTTAAATACTGAACACTTGACTTGTTTATAAGCAAATGTTACAAGTTTGGAGGGGGGCGCACAATAAGGTCCTGCACCTGGGCTCATCATTCTCTTCCTCCACTACTGCCCAGCCTTGTATAGTGTACAACTTTGCATGCAATTTCCATTTTCTGGGGTCTGCAAAGTACAACTGTGTATCAACTTGAACTGATTGCCTTGACTGTACTTATCATAGTTAGATTTGTTGTTTTGTTTGTTGAATTTTATTTGTTCACTGTGTGTTGTTGAAAATGAAAATTATTTACAGTATGTACAATGCAGGGACTTCGTTTTACAGTAATGCTTGCACGTTGTTGATTTTTTTTATTTTTTATTTTTTTTAAACACATGGTATATTCTTGAAGTTTGAAGCCTGGAGAAATGGCAGTGTTTTAGTTTTACACTGTCACCAGCAACAGTTATTTGTGATGTAATGCTAATTCCAAGGGCCTGATTTTACTAGTGTATACAAAACCCTCTGCCAAGTATTTAGAAACCCTGTCCCCAATACTGTCCTTCTACTTGTTGTCTGTTTGATATGGGGACAGATCACAAAGAACAAAAAAAAATACATTTGTAAATGTATCAGATGGGGAGGTCTGTTTCTCACAACTTAATAAATAATCTACTACTGGATATTAATAGTTCTGTCCAAGATCACTGCCCATGCATTAAATGCAGACTACATCTTAAGATTTGTAGGAATAACACAAAAAAGAGAGGTTGAATGTTTTAAACACTTTTGTTTTTTGAGGACCCCCCTGAGTAACCTCAGTGGAATACACATATCAGTAGCTCAAGAACAACTGGAAAAAGTATACAAGCACTAAAGGTGAAATAGTTTTGAAAAAAAGAAGCTCAGCATGTATGCAATAGCTCCTGGTAGGGGCACAGCATGTAGATGAGGCCGGAAAGATATTAGACAAAAAAAGATTAATGATCTTGATAAAGGGGAAGTGATACATAAGGGGATGCTGACTTTGGTTAAATGAAGTGGAAACCAAAAGCCTCAAAGTGCACATTTAGATGAGCTCAAAGGACATTGCATGAGAGTGAAGAGGTACATACTGTACTGCATGTGCAATGAGAAAAGATTAGAATATCACATTTGGGAGGTTTACAAATGAGAGGTAGAGAAAATTAAAATAAAAAATCTAAATCTGCAGTACTTCTGATAATATTTCAAGGCTATAAGGGAAACTGTTCACTATAAGAAAAATGGGTTTAATTGACATTCACATTCAGTACTCAAAACCCTGAGAGCACTGTAATATTTAAAATGTGCACAAGTCGATTCAAATGAATACTCAAGTGGTAATGTGTTCTCCTCTCCATTGCACACTAATGTACCTGTGGTGCTGCAGGCACCAAACCGGTACCAAACAGAATTGCTTTCTTACCCAAGCAGACCTTGTTGACAGTCCAGTTACTGTCTTTAACAAGCTAAGGCAGCATGTACATTTTTACTGTACATTGCTCGCTATTTGCTGTATACCTGGATTTATCCCTGTGACACATGCAAAACCAGCCTGCCTGTCTTGTACCAAGCAGGCCTTGTTGACAGTCCTGTTGCTGTCTTTAGCAGCTGAGGCAGCAACTGTACATTCTTACGGTACCTTACTTGCTATTGCATAAGGCCTGGGTTTTTATCTCAGTGCCAGCAGCCTCAGGAACCAGCACAGCCAGCTGCGCATGCCAGACAGCCACCTGGCACAGAGGCAAGAGCTTCAGGCCAAGCCACAAGGTGAGCAGCGGCCCTCAGGGTTTTTTGCCACAGGTGCAGGGCCCCTTCTCAGGGTGCCATCTGGAGCACTGGTGTCAGTGCACCACAGACATCTGGGTGCTTACTACACTTCAGACCGGCTACTCTACCCTACTGCAGTTCAAGCACGGTCCCCCTCCCTTTTAGGGTATGACTGCATCAGTCACGGACCCACAGGACGCCACTGTGGTTCTGCTGCAAGAACGGGCTATTCTTATGGTACACCCTCTCCAGTTGGAGGAGATGTTCTCAAGCAGGATGGTGACCTCAGACCAATCCTCGACCTCAGGCAGGTCAACCTGTACTGACCAAGGGAGGTTCAAAATGTTGACGATGCAACAGCTGTTGCAGTCATTCAGGCCAGGCGATTGGTTCACCATGGTGGACCTCAAGGATGCCTACTTCTGTATCCCTATAAAAACTGGCACACTTAAGTGCTTGCGGTTCGCCTTTCAGGGAACAGTGTACGAGTTCAGGGTCTTGCCGTTTGGCCTCTCTCTATCTCCCCATCCCGTTTTGAAGCGCAGGGAATCTATACTGGCTTATTGAAACTCAAAGGTATTTCGACCTTCCACGTCAACCAATCGGTGGAGCTGGAGGCTTTCCATCCTCCTCCTTTCCAGTCAGATAGGGAGCGTAAGCTCCATATGCTTTGCCCTGTTCGGGTATTAGCGTATTATATTGAAAGAACAAAAAGTTGGAGGCAATCTGAACAGCTGTTCATCTGCTATGGAGCTAAGGCCCACAGTAAAGTCCCGTCTAAGCAGAGGCTGTCCGGTTCGATTGCAGAGACAGTCAAGATTGCTTATAAACAAGCCAACTTGCCCCCTCCTGTGAAGGTCACTGGTCACTCCACAAGAAGTATGTCTACCTCTTGGGCGTTGTTCCAGGGTGCATCTGTCACTGACATTTGCAATGCTGCAGTATGGGCTACACCACATACTTTACAAGGTTTTATAGACTGAATGTGCTGGATAATCCAAACCCTGGCTTTGGGACCAGAGTGCTAACGACGGCTTCTATGTTGAGACCGGAAGCACCTTCAGAGAATTGATTCCCGCTACGTACTAAAAATAATTAATAAATAAATAAATAATCTAGATTGTGGCAGCCTTGCTGTTTGACCCTCTCAGATTTAAGTCGTTCTGCAAGTGACACATTTTGCAACGGCTTGGGTATAATTACACATTATGTAATGGATACATTTCGTACTTGAAAGGGAACATTAGGCTATTATCATAACCCTGGTTCCCTGAATTAGAAATGTATCCATTACAATCTTCGGTCGCTGCGTACATTATACGCAGCAGGCTGAAGAAGAAAAATGTTGACTGGTGCTGTTCAAACGTCATCACAGAGCCTAGTGTCTCTCAGGAGGGGTGGAGACTGGTGTGATGACGTTGCCGGTCACTGCTTGACAGCTTTGGTAAGTCTCAGAATTTTTAGCTAAACAAAGTTCACCCATTATACAATGGATACATTTCTATTTCAGGAAACCATTTTCTTTTGTTTTGGAAGAGGGTTGTACATTTGAACCTTTTTTCATGAGTTTTTCCATTAAAGATTGATGTTTTTTTCTCAAGTGTGCCTGCCAGTGACAGGTTTAAAATGTTCTATGCAGTAACAATGTGGTTTTATTAAGTGTCCCTGTGAGGGGAGCTTATATGAATTTGCAAATCCATTGATGCTATAACTACTGCTGTAGGACAGAAAATAAGTAAGTTGTATTACTTACACTATTTTGGAAATGTGTGTTTACACCTTCTTAAATTACAGGTTTGAATTAATGCATGTTTTCATTTGGACCATTAGGGTTCCTGTATATTGATCTGGGGTTGACCTATATGTAGGGGATACAGGAAGTGAGAATAAGAGAGAAACGTCAAGTGAGATTTGTAAGCCAGACTAAATACAGTAGCTGTACTATTCCTTTTTTTACAATAGTGTCAAAGCCTCATCTCAGAAACTATTTGAGGTAGTAATTTCCTATTTGCAGGGATCCCTAACAGCTCTATGAGCAAACCTCAATTCAGATTTTAACACCCCCTTCTATCTCAAACAGAGACTGCCAATTGTGCTGAATTGTGCAAAATTGTATGGTGCTTTTGTGATGGTGAACTAATGTCCACTGGTGGCTAGCTCATTTGAGACCACCAAACCTGACTTGTGACCTAAACCAAGGCCAGTGAATTCGCCTGCTGTGCCAGTCTCCAGTAATCTCTAATTCCTATAGTTAACTATAGTGTGCTTTTGTGGTATCCATACAATGCATAATCAATATAGCCAGACCTCAAAGATAGCAATCTCAACTCCAGAAGATTTATATTGATTAATTTGTGGTAAATTTTCTGAAGAGCATTTTTTCCTCTTATTCTCTACGACCTCATAGATGATGGATACTTCTGTGACAGAATTGTCAAAACAGTTCTGCTCGCAGTACATCTTAATTACTTAATTACTTGCAGGGTATTTTGTTGCATGTTCAATTTTTAGAGGTTTATTGATGGTATACTGTACTTATGGAGGATACATTTACTTTTCACTAAATCTCAAAGTAAAAACATAGTTGCTGCTATCCTAGCACAAGGCTTGTTAGCATAACAGCAATGTAAAATAAAGCCATGCAATTTCTCTTTGCTGTATATCAGTGCCACGAAATATAATGCTAAAACAATGTTTAACTTCTGTCTGGAGAATATTCTGGGCTTGTGCCAGCTCGAGTTTTCTCGGTTTACGAGTTTTTTTTCTTTGGGTGATTTATTGAGTAGGCCCTATCTGTTATGTAAACGATTGTTCTGACAGAACTACACAATAAGTTTAACTACTTACTACGCCCTATAATTATCCAAAGAGAGAGTGGCAGGGGCAGCATTACCAAAAAAAAAAGTGTTTTGACCTCTCTTCTGAGGATGCAAAGGTAGATTATTCTCCATGTCTGTTCAGTCTAAGGCCTGTTTACGAGCACCAGCAATGGTAATGACTGTGATGGTGTGAATTACGTTCAGTTATTGTTTTACAGTATACAAACTATGTGGAAGACATTTCTTTCCCTGTTTGTCATCTGCAAAATAGCCCCCAGTCACTACTGACCTAGGTAGGAATGATATTAGAGCCTCAAGTGAGTAACATTCTAATGAATACTGAAAATGTTGAACTGAAGTCAGTTTTTAAACATAACCAATATTTATTTCTCTTAAAATCAAGCAAGCGATCCTTCAAATTATAATGTTATGTGTTCTCTTATATCTTTGTTCTGTACTTACTGATTTGATCAGTTGCATTTGAATAACTAAGAGCTAGCTCTTCCGCCCACTCATATTGTCCTATCTTTGCTTTGTAAGGAAACATGGTAAAGAAGTTGTAAACACACCGGGAAGCTCACAGTAATATCAAAAGAGCTTGTTAGCACGGGCGTGCAAATAAGTAACCACTTAGTTATATTATGTAAAGGTTACTCTGTGCAGTGTTGATCATTTGCATACACTGAAACAAATTAGCCAGCAGTGCAAGGAGATGGACAAGACTGCTAGCAAGCGGACGTAAATAGTGGGTGGTATCGGATATGCTCTCATCAAAGCCTCCATTATTATGATAGCCCCCAACTAAATTTGACACAGACCATTTCCAAGATGTTTATTACATTAGTATTAATCCTTTATCTTGTTGTAGCCTTATCCCATAAATCCAATGTATGTCCCCAGGGGAGTTGTCCACAACATAGATGTTAAGATGAATCCTGTTGCTTTTATGGAACCTGTCTACATTGGAAGAGTTGCTCTGAACACTTCAGCTGTCCATTCAGGCACAAGGCCAGTCACTTCACACTGCTGCTGTGGAACAATAAAACCTGGACTGCTCTTTTTTTGTCTTGTGATGAAAGAAGCGCTCAAATAGGTAGAGTCCCCTGTGACTTTCAATTCAAGTCATGCGGCTGCCCTTTTGGCTTAGACTTTCATTTTCCCTTCATTTGTGTAATCATCCTTTTCCCAATTGTCCACCCATCCAACCCCCTGTGATTTCAAGCTTCTGAAGCAGAAAGCTGCCACACAAAGTGCATTTCTCTCCGTGTTCAGCCTCATTTATTACACAGAAGAATCCAGATTGAGGGATTTGGGGAAATAGGAATAATTTTGAACTAAATGCTCCTATTAAAAATAAAGCAAGAGACAGTGAGAGACAATCACCAATATTAATTACATATTGTACACTATCTGAGCACAAATGTTATTTTAGAAATCTACAGCAGTATTCTCCATTCAGCTATTAGACAACTAACCAGACACAACCTTGCATTGCATTGTCTGGAGAATATTTGAGATGAAAATGGTGGACCAGTATAAATTACTTTTATTATTTGAAGATGTCTATACAGGAGAGGTCCTCTGAGATGTATCTTCTCAATGCGTGGATGCCCTGTGTCCATTTATGGGGGTTGGGGGAATGGAATTAATAAAGCCAGTGAGTGTTGGGGGAAATTAACCTGTACTGGAAATTATCCAGTGCACTGGGGTTGCACTGACAGCAGCACATGAGTTGTATGCCTGTTACTCCCTACAGTTTTTTTTAGTTTTTTTTATGTGCTATACAATGAGTTTTTGTTTATTGTTTTGGGCATGGGTTTTTGGTACCACCAAGATGTCCTTCAAAAAATAGTTTAGCGCTTCTAATAAGTTTAGGCCAAAAGCCATGTTATCGGTGTTATTTCACACCCATTTTTCTGGTGATTTGCTATATTTTTCAGTTGTCTTTTTCCAATTTGTAAAGCATTTCAAACTAAAAGCTTTTTCTGCACCCACTGTCACCAAGTATTGACTAATCAACAGTGATAAGCCTAATACAGTGATTCCCAACCTGTGGTCCATGAGTAAACTCCAGGTGGTTTGCAAACAACTCCCAAAATTCAGTTACACAGTTCTAAGCAACACAACAGTCTTGAATGCCACTGTTCATTTTAGCATTTGTTTTTACACACATTTGGTTAACATCACAACTGTTGCATGAAACTGGGGTTACCGTATTCCGCTGATGTTAATTGCCCCAGTTGTTTCTACTAACTTGGCTTGTGTTTTTGATGCAAGTTCGATCCGCTTTCATTGTGCCTGAAAAACACAAGCCAAGTTAGAAGAAACAATTGGGGCAACCTTGGCCCCCATTGGTTTTACAGTTGTGCCTATTTGCTTTGTGCTGGGCAAGGTCGCCCCAATGGTTTCTTGAAACTTGGCTTTACAAATTCTTAACATGTAAAACATTGTTATGGTGACTTTTGACCCCTAAACAAATACTATAACATACATTGCAAAACTGGAATAGTTATAATTTCTTAAGACAAATAAAAACACTTTTAAACATGCTATAATATGTTATGTTTTGATACATTATAAATAAAACCCATGCATTTGAAAATGACCCCTATCCATTTTTTGCAGTACAGATTTACTGCACTAATTGCCACGCCTTCTGGGCAGTCCTGACAGAGGGGAGAGATGCATTTTTAGGGGCAGGCTGTTGCGTTAAAAGAAAGACTAACTGTCAATTTAAAAACAAAACCAAGCTTGGAGTGAACTTTTTCTTTAAAAAGTTCATTTTTATTTTTATTTTATTATTTTTTTTAATTCGGAACACTAAAGTCAGTAGAGTGCGACACTTAAATCCAAGATGGCTGCCGGGAAAAAAACGGTAGGAGGATTTGGTGCATAAAAAAGCATTTTTACATATTTTAATATTTTAATTTTAGATATGTTTATGTTAAGTAAAAACAGTTAATAACCTATTTTTTTGTTTGTTGTTGAAATCTAAAAATACATGTGACCATCCTAGTATTATGTATTGCAATCACAGAATGAAAGAATGTCTTGTAATTTGCCCAAACATCAAAATTTTTCAACAAAACTTTCAGGAAGTATTATAAGGTCCCTTGGGTCATAATAGAATAACATGTGTTTTATACATGTATGCCTAAGCAGAATACTATATATATATATATATATATATATATATATATATAGCAAGAGTCAACTATAGCCAAAAGAAATCTGGTCCTGGGGGAGCTTCCCATTAAAAAAACATTTGGTCCTTAAAGAGTTAAACACACACACATATATGTGTGTGTGTGTGTGTATGTATATATATATATATATATATATATATATATATATATATATATATACAGACGTGCTCAAATTTGTTGGTACCCCTCCACAAAAAATGAAGAATGCACAATTTTCTCTGAAATAACTTGAAACTGACAAAAGTAATTGGCATCCATCATTGTTTATTCCATATTTAATAGAAATCAGACTTTGCTTTTGATTTTTTTATTCAACATAATATTGTAAATAATAAAACAAATGAAAATGGCATGGACAAAAATGATGGGACCGCTAACCTAATATTTTGTTGCAAAACCTTTAGAGGCAATCACTGCAATCAAACGTTTTCTGTAGCTCTCAATGAGACTTCTGCACCTGTTAACAGGTAGGTTGGCCCACTCTTCCTGAGCAAGCTGCTCCAGCTGTCTCAGGTTTGATGGGTGCCTTCTCCAGACTGCAAGTTTCAGCTCTTTCCATAGATGTTCGATAGGATTCAGATCAGGACTCATAGAAGGCCACTTCAGAATAGTCCAATGTTTTGTTCTTATCCATTCTTGGGTGCTTTTAGCTGTGTGTTTTGGGTCATTATCCTGTTGGAGGACCCATGACCTGCGACTGAGACAGAGCTTTCTGACACTGGGCAGTACATTTCGCTCCAGAGTGCCTTGATAGTCTTGAGATTTCATTGTGCCCTGCACGGATTCAAGGCACCCTGTGCTAGGCACAGCAAAGCAGCCCCAAAACATAACCGAGCCTCCTCCATGTTTCACTGTAGGTATGGTGTTCTTTTCTTTGAAAGCTTCATTTTTTCGTCTGTGAAAATAGAGCTGATGTGACTTGCCAAAAAGCTCCAGTTTTGACTCATCTGTCCAAAGGACATTCTCCCAGAAGGATTGTGGCTTGTCAATATGCATTTTAGCAAATTCCAGTCTGGCTTTTTTATGTTTTTCTTTCAAAAGTGGAGTCCTCCTGGGTGTTCTTCCATGGAGCCCACTTTCGCTCAAAAAGCGACGGATGGTGCGATCAGAAACTGACGTACCTTCACCTTGGAGTTCAACTTGTATCTCTTTGGCAGTTATCCTTGGTTCTTTTTCTACCATTCGCACTATCCTTCTGTTCACTCTGGGGTTGATTTTCCTCTTGCGGTCGCGCCCAGGGAGGTTGGCTACAGTTCCATGGACCTTAAACTTCTTAATAATATTTGCAACTGTTGTCACAGGAACATCAAGCTGCTTGGAGATGGTCTTGTAGCCTTTACCTTTACCATGCTTGTCTATTATTTTCTTTCTGATCTCCTCAGACAACTCTCTCCTTTGCTTTCTCTGGTCCATGTTCAGTGTGGTGCACACAATAATACCAAACAGCACAGTGACTACTTTTCTCCATTTAAATAGGCTGAATGACTGATTACAAGATTGGAGACATGTGTGATACTAATTAAAGAAACTAATTAGTTTGAAATATCACTATAATCCAATTATTTATTATCTTTCCTAAGGGGTACCAACAAATGTGTCCAGGCCATTTTAGAATATCTTTGTAGAATAAGCAATAATTCATCTCTTTTCACAGCTTCTTTGCTTTATTCTATGACATACCAAAGGCATGCAAGTATACATGATAAAATAGCTTTTAATTTCATCACTTTTCAGGAGGAATGAAGCATTATTTCAATGAGCTGTAAGGGTACCAACAAATTTGAGCATGTCTATATATATATATATATATATATATATATATATATATATATATATATATATATATAAAAGATATCAGGGCAGTAGTCAGCCATGAAAAAGCTCTGAGACACTTGCCCATGCACTGCGACTTGCCTCATAACTGGCTACGACCTTGGATATGTATATAGTCTGCCCCCCCCCCCCAATCTGTTTTCTTTTATTACAGCTGTGTTTATAAATTAATATGTATTACAGCTCCCTTTGATGCAATACCTAGCATCGCCTTGAAAGCCACCATTAGCTGAAACAGCTTTCTTATGTGAAACAAATACTAACTAAATAACTGTTAGACATTATAAAGGCACATTTGTCTTGTCAAAATTACAGACTGCTTTTTTACAGATGCATTTAGTAACAGAAGTTAATGTGAAACAAAGAGGCTATATTTGTTGCTTGACTTTTGAACTGTACCATAGTGTAAACTATCAATTTCAGCTCCATGTTATTATATGGGTTTATTCAGCCTGATTTATTATCTCACGAGATTATATGCCAAAAGGAAATTCCCTTAACGATAGGAAATAATGTGTACAGTCTTGTCTGGCGCCGTCATATTTAACCAAAATGTTATAGATCCTATTGACTGTGCGCCACCAATCACGTTTTAATGTACACATCACAGCCCACCAGAAGTGGTAAGTAACATCCTGTACACTCTGCAATATTTTTTTTAATTTTTCAAATTGCTTCCCACCCACTATGTACATCGAACAATGTTGGTGACTCAGCGAGTGCAATAAGTTGTGTTAGAAATGGATAGATTAATTTACTACACGAGGTAACGGTGGCGGGGACCAGCACTAGTATTTACATTTACTGGATATGAGGGCGACCCAAGCCCCAGTGCATTATTTGTCAGGAGGCTTTGTGTGATTTTTGTTAAAATATATGTGCTCAGTAATCATATCCCACTAAGCAGTGAATGGCAAAACAATGCAAATACATTTCATGTAGTTATTTTGCTGTCCGGTCAGTGGTTCTACATGTACTTATACATGTACACATACAAATTAGTTTCAAAATTCTGTTGTGAAAAAAATGCGTGGCAAGTGGTCCGTGGGAAAAATCCAAACACCAAGATGGTCCCTACATTGAAAAAGGTTGGGAACTACTGGCCTAATAGAATTAATTCCAACAATATTGTCACTATTTAATTAGGCAGCTACATGAAATTGTTGTAGTTTGAAACAACCATTATACCACTTAGGCGTAAAACCGACAAAATTAAGCTTGATGTAAAATCATGCTTTCTGTTTTACTGCTGTTGGAAAACTGATGCAGACCTAACCTAATACTATTGCCTTAAATTTTAAGTCAAAGTTCAACCACACAAATACAGTATAATCACTGTATCAATCAAATGCAGGAGTATTACAGTACTTAAAATGCTTACCATTGAGCAGAATCAATTTGGAGAGCAAAGCTGTTCATTCAGCTGCAAACCTCTATCATCTGACATGTCTTCAATTAGACTTTGCTTTGCACAGTATTTTTCGACACATTGGATTTTTTTTTGCAGCCTCTTTACCTACTGTAGCATTATCTTAAGTGATGTCCACACTGAGACAGGTAATAACATCAGCTTCCCTTTCAAATATGAAATGTAACCATTCCTGAATGGGTGTTTACCACCTAAAGACCCGAATCCTGAACATTGTATACCAAAGCCTTGTGCCCCACGTGAAGCCAGCGGCTCGAGTCGCACCTTCCCACGGACCCAGCATCATAAGTCGACTGACTTTGTGCTCTCCCCCAGGCTGCATAGCTCTGGCTGGAGCTATTTGTCTTGTTTTTGCTGCTTTTGCCAATACGAGATGGTTATATATATTTTTATATATTTGTAACTGTTTAAATTACGATTTTTTGAAACAGACATTATTTTCTCACTGTTTTATTTCTATTTTACAGATATTACATACAGGCCTGTCTGTAACGTGATGCTAAAGTCACCGAACTGGTACTGACCCAGTGCTAAAGTCACTGAACCGGTACAAAACTGATCCAGTGCTGGTACCGACCCGGTGCTAAAGTCACTGAACCAGTACCGAACTGACCTGGCGCCGGCCAGGTTCCAAACTAGTACTGAACCGCTCCCGGTGTTAAGTACACCAAACTGACCCTGTTCCAACCCGTTACTGACCCAGTGCCGAGGTCACCAACTCTGTCCCACTCAGGTCTTGATCTGCCCGGTTGGTTATGTATAAGCATACTGAGGTAACAACTGTACAACTTTACAAATGTTGTGCTCCTTTCTCCAAGTGCACGCTTGAGAAGAGGTTATCCCGCAGCTCTAAGGAACATTATGCGTCCCTTACTCCAGCTCCGCACTCTACCCCACCACCCTCTCTTAGAGTGGTGGCTGCATCCTTAACCCATGACTTTGCGCCAAGGGAGAGCGGACGACGCACCCAGGAAAGTAGCCCAGGCAGGAACTGTCTTCACGGTCTTCCTCATCCTCCTCAAAGCTCTGCCTCCTTTCAGCAGCTGTTTCACAGCAGGTACCTATTCTTGCTGAATTGCTGCGGGAATGCTCAGCACCACCTGCCCCCTTGGGGCCCCATGGGGCTGTGAGGACAGACGTGAAGTTGGACGGCACGTCCCCAGCAGTAAAGCTCTCCCTGTCGGCAGAGCTCATACCGCTAATCAAGAGGGTCACCGCAACCTTGCAAGTGCCCTGGCCTACAACGGGGGAAACAAGGCAATCCATTTTTGATGATGAGCCTACTGCCTCTCCCATATACCCCCCAGTTCACCCAGATGTTCTATTCCAACAATTAAGGCTTCCATTGCTGCCTTGGTCCGGACACCTAATTTGTTGCTGTTATCCAAGGACACTGCCTGCCCTAATAAGCAGTGCTGTTTTTTGAGGTGATCCTGTAAAGGGCTTATTCAGCCGGAGCGATCGCAACATGGCAGGGAACTATAACAGCATCCTGGTAACCACAAACCACAGGCCCTTACTACAACAGCTGAATGAGGTGTGCCTGGTGACAAAAACCTGCTCAGTGTGTACGAACTCAACGGACAGCCTGTAGGCAGCTTTCCCAGGCACGGGTGCCTGACGGGTACAAAACACTGCTGTTGGATGCCCTGGTCACTCCAGGAAATACATTTGTTCCTGCGGTGGACGAGATGATGCAGCACTTTCACCGTGTGAGGGAATCCACTTAGGAGCTAGGTCGTCTGCTTCCCAAGCGACCACCTCCAGCACGTAAATCAGCAGCAAGCTGGCGCCCTAGGGCCCAGCAGCCCCAGCCATCTGGACTATTGGCATTAGTGCACCAGAGACATCTAGGTGCTTATTACTGTTCAGACTGGCTATTCGCTACAATTCAAGCACAGTACCCCTCCCTTTCAGGGACGGGCTACAACATTAGTCACAGACCTACAAGACGTTGCTGCAGTGTCTCGGGATGTGACAGCTTTGCTGTAAAAACAGACCCTGTGGCAGGGTGAAAGCCCTAAATGTAAATAGTGTGTCTGTGGGTTGGCAGGGAGGGGGTTAAAATCCTCCCTGCCGTAATACATGTGAGAATGTGGCTGGAGCCTTCATTGAGTGATTAATGATAATTTGGCTTCAGCCACAGGTTATATAAAGAAGTACAAATCCTTTGTTTGGGAAAAGGTGTTTGGATGGTGTTTAGGTGAGTGTTTGTAGTGGTATTGTGTGATAACTTGGTCAGTGAAGGCAAATGCCCAGAATTGTTTTGTTTAACCTTTTATTTTGGCCATTGTGCTTGTTTATTTGGTTTCTGACTTTTGTTTGTGTTGATAAAGGTGCGCACCAGTGCTTCAAACTGCAGCTTCCAAGCCTCATTCCTGATGCTATACTGTTACAGATCCCCTCGAGTTGGAGGAAGGGTTCAACTTCAGGTACTTCCTCGTGTCGAAGCGGGATGGTGGCCTCAGACCAATACTTAACCTCAGACAGGTCAACCTAGGTCCAGCTGAGCCAAAGGCGGTTCAAGATGTTGACAATGCAACGTCTGTTGCAGTCAATCAGGCCAGATTGACTGACCAGCGCACAGAAAGTACCTGCAGTTGGCCTTTCAGGGAACCACATACGAATTCCGTGTCTTGCCATTTTTCTAGCTTTCTAGCTCCATGTGTCTTCTCGAACTGCATGGAAGCTATTTTGGTTCCATTGAGACTCAAAGACACCAGAGTACTCAACTATCTGGACGACTGGCTAATTGTGCCTAGTCTCCACCTCAGGCAGAGAGCCACACAGAACTTTTTGCAGGCAGTTCAAGGGAGACATGTGCTTGTCTGCAACCACCAGGACAGCCTGTGGTCACCCAGCCTCAATCGTATGGCTCACAAGCTTTTGCTGTGGGTGCATGAGAATCTCCTCTCACTTCAGGCAGTTCATCAGCCCGGTGTGATGAAATGGGCTGTGAAGCCCAGCAGCTCAGAGTGGAGGCTTCACCCCAAGGTGGTGAGCCTCATCTGGGAGAGGTTCGGGAGATCAGAGATAAACCTCTTTGCCTCCCAGGAATCAACCAACTGTCCTCTCTGGTTCTCCATGGTGGGAGGCGGGAAATGCTGGGAATAGATACCTTAGCACACCAGGCTATACACCTTACCACCGCTCGCTTTGCTCCTGCTGTATCTTAAGAAAATGAGACAGTACTGGGCCAAGGTACTCTTAGTAGGCCTATACTGGGCAAGGAGAATCTGGGTTTTAACCCTGATGCAACTCCTGAGCGGTCAGCCGTGGAGACTGCCGAAGCTCTGCAACTTGCTCAGCCAGCCGCGGGGGACCTTATGGCATCCTGACCCATCGAACCTGCAGCCCTGGGTCTGACCCCTGAACAGCTGCATTTGGAATGCTACAAGGCTAATCCGAGAGACTGCCCTCCATGTTAAAGGTCTATCTGGCAGCTGTCTCAGCTTGCCATGTCAAGATTGACTCTGTCTCCCCAGGAGCTCACTTCCTGGCAGGGCAATTATTAAAAGGGACATTGTTCCTTGCTGGAGGCTAAACGTGGTGTTAAATGCACTCCTGAAGCCTCCATTTTTATACCCCTGTAAGGCTTTCTTGCTTGCTATCACTTCCGCAACGGGTGAGTGAGATGTGGGCATTCTCTATTGTGAGCCTGCTTATTGTTTTTACAGAGGCCAGGACAAAGGTCACACTCCGTACCAATCCTGCCTTCTTGCTGAAAACTATCTCTGCTTTACATGTTAACCAGTCTGTGGAATTGGAGGCTTTCCATCCACCTCCTTTCCAGTCTGACAGGGAGAGACAGGGAGAGACAGCTCCATATGCTCTGCCCAGTTCGGGCCCTGGCGTATTATGTTGACAGGACAAAAAGTTAGAGGCAGTATGAACAGTTTTTTGTCTGCTATGGGGCAAAGTTCCGTGGTCAAGCCCTGTCTAAGCAGGGGCTGTCCAAGTGGATAGCAGACACAGTCAAGAGTGCCTATGGGCTGGCCAACCACCTCCAGAAAAGCTCACGGCCCATTCAACCAGGGGCCTTGCAACTTCATGGGCTTTATTACCAGGGTGCATCTGTCAAGGACATATGTAATGAAACGGTGTGGGCTACTCCCCATACCTTTTCTAGGTTTTACAGGCTAAATGTCATGGATCCTCAAAACCCTGGTTTTGGAACTGTTCCTTACAACACAGGCATGGAGGTGAAATGCTCCCTCAATTGTTTCACCCTATCTGCTTGTTACTGGGGTTCAGAATATTAATGAACAGGGCAGCCTCTCGACAATGCTTACATTTCGTACTTGAAAGGCAACATTAGGTTATTATCATAACCTTGGTTCCCTGAAATAGAAATGCAACCATTAATGTAAACATTTCTGTTTCAGTGAACCAGGGTTATGATTATAACCTAACGGTCTCAACGCTTATACGGGGCTGCTTTGCTTTTGCGATACGGAAAGAGGCTAACTAAGTTATTTTTTTTTAAATCAGCAAATTGAGCAAAAACTTTTTTCTTTTACTTTACCATCCCGACAAATACTAACCAAGTGGCGCACAGTCAAAGTAGCAATATTTTTTTGATGATGTTGCTGATAGGTTTCCTAATAATATGACACAATGTATTTGTAGGGGGTCAAAACTTTCTTTTCTGCCCTGAGCCTCTCTCTGTGTTTTGCCTGCCACTCCCGCCACCTCCTTCACTGCACTTCTCTCTCTTTCTTTCAAGGTAGGCTGCTCTACAGTCTGGGTCTGCATCTAAAGTATTCGTTTAGCCATTTTTTATTTGCGATACGATAAGGTTTAAATTTTGATCACACAAAAAGAATATTAATAATGCAGGAATGAGTAATTAAATTGATCCTGGAGCTTTGTCCCTTGAACACATTTATGTTGTAAAAAGTGTAACGGCCTATGGGTTTTTCCTGTAATTTAACAATCTCCTGGTTATTTTTCACTCTTTTCTAGTGCAGCAATAGTTAATCTATTTGCTCCCATAAAATGTCAGAAGCCACAATTTGACACAGTGGAGCAGCTTGATGCCAATATGAGATTGAAGCACCAGGTGTGATTAAATAAGATCCCACATTTCATTCAAACTTTAATTTTCCCATCACACTCCAGCAGCTGGAGCCCCACTGCATGCTCCCAACACACAGAAAGTGTATTACTTTTATAACATATACATACAGTAATGGGAAAATGCAGTCTAAATCTAATTCTGTCCTGGCCTGCTGTGAATTGGTTTAGGTCATGTGTGATTCAAGTTGTTTAGCAGCTGAGGGGAGAGTGTTACAAATCTGTTTTATTTCTCTCAGGGGGAGGGGGGGGAGTGAGACTGATAATGGTATTATCGTTATCAAGACAACCTGAATTTAAAATGGCCTAAAACAGATATTTATTCAGATATTTATAGTCAATTGACAGGTGCTGGGGAAGATTGTATCATCAGGGATTTGCAAATGGTACCAATAAAATTAGCACTCTAAATATCAATATGTTGTGAATATGTTTTGTTAATTATTTTAGTACTTTTCCATTGTTGTTTGATCATTTTTTCATATTTGTCTTTCTTTATACTGTAAAATCTACACGGTTTATTGTAGTTTAAGTTTGTTTGTTTATTGTGTACAATGGCGTCACAATTTAAGTTCCAGTGTGACAACAACTGCACTAGACTAGTAAATCTTAGTAAAAAAAACCTTCACCTCAGCAACTTCTTATATGTGCCTAGATATTGCATGTGGCAATGTTGCTGGGTGATTCATCCATAACTTCAAACAACGTTACTTCAGACAAGGTAAGGGATTGATTTGATCAGCCTATATCTGACCGGGATATTACGGCTGGATTTTATTGGAGCATTTTCTAGCACTGGTTAATGAAATGCAAGATGATTCCCCAATGCTGAAAAATGCTCCAATAAAGTCTAGATGAAGCCTTTATGAGAGGGGTGTAGGTTCATCAAGTCTGCCCGTTAAGACAAGTAGACAATTGTTTTGGCCAATTCAAAATCCTAAACTGAGTCTGCTGCTCAGTCCTAGCATATTTAGGTTATTTATTTTTGGCTAGCTGTGACAAAGTGGTTTGCAGTGTGCAGGTGTAGAGGTGATGCAGTGCTCAGTAATAACAGACACAAGACAGTTCATGGTGAAAAACAGCTTTTATTTGGCTGGGTCGCGTGCTCGCAACTCTTAAATAATAATAATTGGCTCTACACACCAATGTGTATCGCTCAGTTAAACCACAGGGTTCAGTCCCGAATTAATAGTACACTAAACAAGACACACACAAACATAACACTGTCACAAGTCCAGAGTGAGTGCTCATAGTGAAAGTGGTGATTTACAATGGAACTGCCTCCGGGTATCGGAAGATAGCAATGGGTCTATAATGTCCATTGCAGTGCGTTCAAAGGGAGTGGAATCCATTGGCAGTGGGACCAAAGGAGCGGTGCGCACTCGACCCGGTGCAACTCGCTGGCAGTCTGGGCATGTGGATACATATTTTGACACATCCTTATGAAGTCCTACCCAATAAAACTGGGCCAATATGTGTTCCCTAGTTTTGTCAGCTCCCAGGTGTCCCGCAAAAGGGCTATCATGGACCAGCCTCATGACCTCGGGCTGATAAGACTGAGGAACCATCAATTGTGTTACAGGCTGTCCTGTGCCCATGGCAGGGTTTACCCTATATAGTAATTGCCCCTTCATAATGAAGTGTGGATATACTAGCGCCCCAGCGCCTTAATCATCCTTACCTTCAATAGACCGGATCTGTCCCCAAGCGTGCACCAGTGTGGCGTCGTTGTGTTGGTCCCACACTCGGTCCGTGCTTCAGTCCCACATGTTCGGTATATTGAGAGGGGCTGGAGTAATATCTGCCCTGGATGGTCCAGTAACCTCTCCCTCTCTGTCACACTGCGTACCAACTCCCTTTGATTGGCGTTTGATACCAGCCAAGCTTTCTCCCACCTGACCCCAGCCTCGTCTCATTGTTTTTCTAGGATGAAAAAGGGAAGAAAACAAGTCAGCTTGTAGGTGGAAAATCTCATCAATCCTTTCCCCTTTTTTTTATGCCACGTTTACGTGTACGGTTGGGACTGCCTTTTTAAGTAATTGGTTATACTCTGGCCAGTCCCGGCCCAGAATTACTGGGTGTGGTAGCCTTTCCACCACCCCCACTACGACCCCCACTGACTTCACAATAATAAACTTTATCTCCCTCACATCAGATGTCCGCACTCATCAAAGAAGCAAGTTTAAATAATTATTATTTCATATTATTAAAAAAAAAAAAAAAAAAACATGTTTCGACCAAACAATGGCCATCCTCAGCGTATGTCGCCATGTCTCCATGGATACAGGAGAACACCACCTAGGCCTTATGGCTGCCACGACACACTACCCAAGAGAGCTGTCCGAATTAAGGTCTTGCCACACCCTGAGTCCATTAATGCATGGGTACTCCCTTTACCGACAACCAATAGAAGACCCGTCCCGACCATTTCCCCATCTCTTACCCGCTTCCGATGCCAGATAACATGCAGCCACATTGCACTTTATTGCTGAGGAGCACAGCCAGACAATATGTCCTGTGTGATGGCACCTGGAACAGATAGGAGGGGCAGAAGGCACTGGGGTTACATATCTGTCCCGTTGCTGATAAAGCAGCGGGTCAGGGGCACTGAATCTACCCCAGCTGGGGGCCAGCCGTCGCCTCCATGGTAGGTAGGCTAGACTGCCCATTGGGGTGGGGGGTCTGGGAGGTCTGGATCCCAGTGCGATAAGGGGTGGTGGTGGAGGTGGAGCCAGTCCTATGCTGCTCGGTGGTGAGGGAGAGGTCAGTCTGGGAGGAGATCAGGGAGTCCTCGAAATCCTCAACCAGTTTGGCCGGATTGTGGCACCATATCCACGCCTGGGTCTCAGCGCCGACCACAAGGCAGAACTGTTCCAATGCTATGGCTTCGCCCATTTGTACCCCTGTTTTCCTGAGGTGGAAAAGCCAATGCACCATGTGGTCGCACAATCGCTTGGCAACCACACTAGGGCGGGTGTCTGGTGTCCGTTGGTACTCCCTGAAGTGCACCCGATGTGTTTCCCCTGTGGCCTGCTTGACCAGGTCGTATTGGCTGGCCTCTTCATCGGTCATGGCCTGGTAGGCTGCTTGGGCCTCCCTGATTTAAGATGCTTTCAAAACAAGACCAATTTGGCTGGAAAACTGGCAGCACTGACTGGGAGAGTAGCCTATAAAAGTTGCATGCGAGACGCATGCATTATCTATTAAATGTTACCTCAAACTCAATGAACAAATAAAACGGGAATTTGTACTGCTTTTGTTTAAGTAGGAAATCTATATTTTGTTGGCATTCCAGTACTTTAGGAAAAATATTTAAATGTATAAAAAATATTACCGCTATACAATAAAACACGAATATACACTTACAATATTACACCTAAATGGGGTGAATGTAATGGTACAGCTTTGATAATGGTTTTGGATTTGGGAATTTAATAGACCTAGGTAGGATACACACTTTAACAGTACACACTTAAGTGGGGTATGTTGTATTCCCCTTTTGAAGTTAAAGGCAATTATGAAAGACTGCAATCTAAAAATAAATAAGCCATATGCTGCATTTCCAGATATAGATGTTTTAATATACTATGTGTTTGCGTCAAATGCTGTCCCAATCTATGTCGGAGGCGTTGTACCTGTTCTTTAGGTAAGTTCTCAAAAGGACTTTCAGTTTCTCATAGCATTTGATATTGAAACACATTAAAATGAAAGTGAAACCCTGTAGAAATCTGGTTTTAAACATACTAGATTGTCTGAAGTTGCACGAAGGTACTTCTTTGTTTTTTAACAAAGAAGAACCAAGCTTCCTTAGCTGTGGCTCACAGTAGTACATGTTAGCTCATTTATCCTTTAATGTCACTGGCCATAAATTCTAGCAGCAGTATGTATCTATAGGAAAGCTGTTTTGAAGATATAAAGAGCACAGAAAGGATGAATACTGTTTGACATAAAGGTAAGAGTACAGTAATTGTACATAGCAACAAATACAGTATTTGGCGAAATAATAGAAAGGCCACTTTTCTATTAGCTACTCTGTATTGTTCAATCATCTACAAGACAAACTCTGTGACCAATTATCCATGAAGGACATTGAAAAAGTGACTATATTGTTGATAAAACCAGGCATGCACTTGTAAAGAATGGAGATGGAGCCACACTGGAAACAAACCATTCAGGTAAAATATGTGCAATAAGAGTGAAATCTGTGCTAGACTAATATTTGGTGGAATTGCACTTCATCCATAGTTGAAAAACTCAATTATGATGCTACTGCTCATTCCAATCAAGGTTTTATGTGTTTGCCCTGTTATACAATGCATACATCTGAGTGAAATTGAGATGCAAGGAGGTCAAGTGACTTGTGTAATGTACAACATAGTGAATCATGGTCAGTAAACTTGAAGCTGAAGGTGTAAATTAGTTGAATAATAGGGGTGTGACTTAAGTAATGGTATAAATGAGTATACATAACAAGTATGCAGATTTATTTTTTCCCCCTCAAGTATAAGTAGTACACAAGTACATAATCACATATTTTATGGCACTTCTAGTGGTAAAAATACACAGACTCATAGACTCAAACACAATCTGTTTTTTCAGTGTGAAATTGACCGAAACAAGTGAACACTTTCCAAAGAAGAAAGGTGTTTCTGTTCTGCCAAGTGACTGCATTAGAGTAAACAGAGGGGGAAGCGTGTAAACAGAATTACGATGTCTCAGTGAAAAAACATTTGAGTATACCAACATTCAATAAACAAAGTGAAGTGAATAAACATAAAACATCTGGAGCGCTACATTTTCTCTTTTTATTTCAGAAACTGTCTGAAGACATTTTTTCCAGCAAAAACATTATGTCCTTACTCTTTTGTCAGCTGACACTCTTTTTTTTTTTTTACTAGGTATTATAAGTAACCTTTAAAACTGGACATTTAAACTAGCATTAATTGCCCACTCTGATTTACCACCAAGATAGGGCATTTTTGCTAGATACATTTTAGTTTGAGACAAAGTGGTTTACTTTCTAGCAATAAACAAATTAAATAGGGAACCTAGTGTGACATGAAATGTGGCTAAATATATTTAAAATTGTAATATTTCAGGTTTTACATCAATGTTTTAGTCTTTGTTTTGACAGAACACTTGTTTTTCTTTTCTTTAATATATTTTATATTGAATTCACAGGGTAGAAGCTGTGAACTGAAACAATGTACATGTGATAACTGTCACCCTTGCTGCCAAAGGACAGGTTTGCTGAGGCGTAAAAAAAAAAAAAAAAAAAAAAATGTGTTAATTGGAAGCTTGAATACATGTCTCCTGTTTTATAATTTCCTTGCTGTGCACAGTGAGCAGATAGCAATGCAGGAGTTTTGTACTACAGTAAGACATTAATTGTGGCAAGGTGACATACCTAGACTGGCTATGTTAACAAGAAGTTAGGAGAATTCAAAGCTCTAATTACCAGTTGGTTTAAAACGTTTTTTGTATCTGCTATCTGCCAAGGTAAACTGGCATATTTCTGGTGGGGACAGGGTTAAATATTCTCCATGGTTTTTGTTTTTGTGTTTTCCTTTTTAATCCAATAACTAGCAGCTCCTTTTACATTTGATTTAGCTTTTACTGTCAAATAGTGTGAAAAGGCCACTTTTTATATAGTGATTTGTACAAAAAAGTAATCTTTGGCTTGCTGGTGTAGTTTATAGATTTTATATTGCCTGCCTGCCATGGTCTGGTATAACAAACGACTCTGCAACGCTAAAGTGAAATGCGATTTAGGTCGATGTCGAAGATGAAATACAATATTGTTGTCCTCGCTAGATTTTGACATTGAGACTCCTGTAAATTGTGCAGCCAGCATGTAAAGCAATAGATCTTTCTTTCATTTTGCTTGTAGTTCCATCCCACAAACACCGTATGTAAAATAAAATGCAGTCTAATTGAGTGTATGGGTCAGGGGTGTCAGCTGATGCATGAATTCTAGTCATTCTTATTGACGTTGGATGTTGGTGATAATTAAATACTTTATCTGGGTAAAATTATAGCATCACCACCTGATGTAACTTAAATTTCATGAAAGATGAGAGAGCAAATACATATTCCAATTATGTATCATGTATGTGGTACTGTAATGAAAAACAATGCCCATGAATTTTAGTTTTAAAAAGTTTAACTTGGCCTTGGTAAGGACAGTTACCATAACTTTTTAAAATTTACTTATCAATTTGAAATACAGATTTGGGGAAGGAGTTTTTAGGAAGATGCCAATGATAAAGTTTTTAGTCACCACATTCAACCACAAGCTAGAATAAAACCTCTGCTCTGATTGGAGGTTGCCACTGGTTACCCACTGAGGAACTTCTGTGAAGGCATCAATGACAAGAGTGTATCATACTTATAAACAAGAGGATCGTGGGTTCAGGTGCAGTCATATACTGACTGGCAACTACTGTACAACCTGCTACAGCAACAATAACCTTTACACCAAAATACTATTTGCACTATTTTTTGTAAAAGAGAAAACAAGTATATCATTAACATACATCTCTACCATGGCATTAATTCAAAATAGAGCAAAAAATATCAAAATAGAGCAAAATGTCAGTATTATAAGTTGATGACCAAGACACATATCAACAGTATGTACAGAGTACTATAGAATAAGAATTAGCAGTGAAATGTTTAATTGCAGTTTGACAAGCAATTCTCCAGCTATATACAAAAATGTGTATACAGATGGATGGATGGAAGAATGGACAGACACCGCCATATAGCCACCGAATCTGATACTCTCAATAACATTTCCTAAATAATGTTTATACCATATTCATGACAATTGGATAAGCGATGTTCCAGATATATGCACAGAAATGTAAGTGTGACATACAGATGGACAGATGTAGGGACAGATGGGCACTCCAGTGTATACCGGTACTCAGAATTTGATCTTCTCAATAAATTATGCTAAATAATGTTAATACCAAGTATAATAGCGGGCTTCCGAGTGGCGCATCCAGTAAAGGCGCTCCTCGCAGGATGTGCCCTATAGCCTGGAGATCGCAGGTTCAAATCCAGGCTATGTCACAGCTGACCGTGACCGAGAGTTCCTAGGGGGCGGCGCACAATTGGCTGAGCGCTGCCCGGGTAGGGAGGGCTTAGGTCGGCAGGGGAATCAACTGCTCACCGCGCATCAGCGACCCCTGTGGCCGATAGGGCTTGCCTGTGGCTCTGCAGCGGAGCCGCCAGATCTGTGTTGTCCTCCGGCACTATAGGTCTGGTGGCATTGCTGTGGATCTGTGGATCGGGGATACAGATAATAATTGGGCATTCTAAATTGGGGTGAAAACCGGGGTAAAAATAATTGCCGACGACTAAATACCAAAAAAAATAAATAAATAAAAAAAAAAAAAATACCAAGTATAATATGGAAAAATGTGTTGTGTGACAATACAGTAAATACACACGACAGATTCTGTATCCACTGCAGCAGGTTTCATAATAAAACTGTTAAGCTTCCATACAGTAACTAGAAAAAAATGTAGCCACATCATTTAGTGCTTAAATGAACCATTTCAGGTGTTTTTTTTTATTATTATTTGGAATCACCAATTGTATTTGACACCATTTTCTCCCAAATTTGAAATGCCCAATTTGTAAGCTTGGCTCAGTGCTGTAACCCCACGCTGACTCGAGAGAGACGAAGATGAACACACGCGTCCTCCGAAACGTGTGCCGTCAGCCGTCCACTTCTTTTCACTGTGCAGCCCCGCCATGCAGCTACCTCAGAGCTACAGCGTCGGAGGACCACGCAGCTCTGAGCCGCTTGCAGGCAGGCGGGCCTGCAGGCAACTGGCCAGTCTACAGGGGTCGCTGGTGTGCGGTGAGTCGAAGACACACTGGCCGATGTAAACCCTCCCTCCTCCGGGCGGCGCTCGGCCAATTGAACACCGCCCCCTGGGAACTCCCGTCCACGGCCAGCAGTGGAATAGCCTGGACTTCAACCAACGACCTCCAGTCTGTAGGGCGCATCTTGCACTCCACGCGGAGTGCCTTTACCACATGCATCACTCGGGAGCCCTCTGTTTTGTTAATTTTACTTGTACAAAAAAGTGTCTAATTGCATGTTGTTATCTGGCCCTGTTTGGTTTGTCTGGATCAATTCTACAAACCTGGAAAAAACAACTAGGTACTGTACCAAGGTGCAGATAGGAGGCGTTTAACTTTTCTTAGGAGTTGTTTCTTGTTATAACAAGAAACAACTCACACCCAGTTTTAAAATGTACATTATGGTTGTGTGATTGAATTCTAATTTTGTGATTGTGATTGTGATGTGGTCTTTTGAGGTTCTTATAAATATCCAGATGCATTAGACAGCCCTGGAGGTGGGAGTGGTTTTAAAATCTGTGGTTTATCCAATGTGGAATTCATGTGGCACTGAAGGTCTTTTATCTTTGATACCATGGAAAGAGTGCACAAATGGAATAGGTATTATTATTATTATTATTATTATTATTATTATTATTATTTATTTATTTATTTATTTATTTATTTATTTCTTGGCAGACACCCTTATCCAGGGCGACTTACAGTTGTAAACAAAAATACATTTCAAGAATCACAGTACAAATAGAATCACAGATAGAGAAATACAACCAGACACAGTAAACATAAATGCAGTTCCAAACAGTGTCCTTTTTAAATATTATTTCGGCCCTCTACCGGCAATGGTACGAGGGATACACACACATAGGTTTGCAGTCCCAAAAATAAACTGTTCATACAATACACAAGTGTCCAATGTTTACAATGCAGCCGTGCTCTAACTGCACAGTCGAGTGTTAGAGACAGGGGACAGTGATCCAGGGATTTGTGCTGGCTCTGCGGCTTCAGCTTCCAGTCTCGTCCTTGGCTGCAAAATGCAAAATCAAAACAAACAGCGCTCCGGCTGCGTTAACATCAACGTAAGAGGCCGTACTCACGTAGCTGTGTCCCCATTGTACTGCCAAACTCCTCCCTGTGGTCAGTGCGGGGCACGCTCTATCCAGTCGCCGCCTGTCCCACAGCTGATCACAATAGAGTTGTTCCACAGTCATATAACTACGCTCTTTCCCCAAGATGGCCGACATCCGGTTCCGTCCTACCATCGATTCGGCCCATCTCAGGCGTGCCACCAACCTTACCTAGTGCCCTAGGTGGAGGTGGGTTTGCAGCTCAGATTCCTTCTCTCCCCATCACACCTCCCAACCTGGCAATGATATATATATATATATATATATATATATATATATATATATATATATATATATAAACCCCTGTTGTGCTAACAGTAATTGCCAGCAAGGTATGTTAACACAATATGAAACAAGGCAACAGTCAGCAGTGAAATGAAAACTAATCACTGCAAATGGTAGCACTACTGATAACACCATGTAACAATTTTTTTTTTTTTTTGGTTCCTGGGTAGTAAGTGTTATTTCCTAATTGCTTATGCCTCAAAAGTATAGAAAATGGCTATTATTCCCCACAAACTTTGCTTTTGTGACCAGGACAGTGATATTTTGAAATTTACCTATTTTCCAGAACATTCCAGATAGATTCAGTGCTGAGTAAACTTGGAGTAACTTCTAGAACTTTCTAGAACTTTCCAGTAATATAAATAGTAGTACCAATACAGGGGCCTTAAGCCCACCAGTTCAGTTTAGTTCCAGCTGCCTAAGTGGATACATATCTGCATTTTTCTGAGATGGCATCAAGGTCATAGGAGACTTCAAAATGGTGGCATTCCTGATGGGTCTCCAAGGCGGTTTTACCAAGTTTCCCTGCTATCTTTGCCTTTGGGACAGCAGGGACACCAAGGCGCACTACCACAGACGGGACTGGCCACAGCAGACCGAGTTCTCTGTGGGGAGGAACAACGTCAAGTGGGAGCCACTGGTGGACCCCCGGAAGGTGCTGATGCCACCACTGCACATCAAATTGGGCCTTATGAAACAATTTGTCAGAGCTCTAGATAAGGAGTCGGCAGCCTTCAAGTACCTTCAAGACTTCTTCCCTAAGCTGTCTGAGGCAAAGGTCAAAGCCGGTGTCTTCGTCGGACCACAGATAAAGAAGATCCTGGAGTGCAATGAATTCCCCAAGAAGCTCACTAGTAAGGAGAAAGCGGCTTGGAACAGCTTTGTCGCAGTGGTTCGGGGCTTCCTGGGCAATCACAAGGCCGAAAACTATGTGGAGCTGGTTGAGACTCTGGTGAAGAACTACGGCACAATGGGCTGTAGGATGTCCCTCAAAGTCCATATCCTTGATGCTCATCTTGATAAATTCAAGGAGAACATGGGAGCGTACTCGGAGGAGCAAGGCGAGCGCTTCCACCAGGATATACTGGACTTTGAACGCCGCTACCAAGGACAGTATAACGAGAACATAATGGGAGACTACATTTGGGGGCTGATTCATGAAAGTGATTTACAGTATAATCGTAAATCTCGAAAAACTACTCACTTCTAAATCTTTTGTAGTCATTTTTGTATTACTTTAGTATAAATACATGTTAATTTGGATTCATATGTTGTTTTTTTCTGACTTTATGTGAACGAAAAGACACACATTCGCCCGTTTTCTCATTGGAAATAGGTAAATTTCAAAATATCACTGTCCTGGTCACAAAAGCAAAGTTTGTGGGGAATAGCCATTTTCTATACTTTTGAGAATAACACTTACTACCCAGGAACAAAAATTGTGTTACATAGTGTAATAAACCACAAACGTTACCCTTTTAATGGAGATAAAAGTACCTGTAATACATAAACCATTTGGTATTTGTAAAGGGTTTCTGAAAAGATTCCATAGAATATATCTGCCATGAATTAGTTAAATAGCTACTTTGCAGTGTAGTTATCCTTAATGGTAAGTATAGAGTAGGTGGTTTTTTGGTGGACATTTGTTTAAAAAAGAGAATTGTGTTTTGAAGAGCTGTTCTAAAATATGACTCCTGTGTGACTGATTACTACATTGCTCCATAATTTAGACTTATTTGCACTAATTTAAACAAGCTCTTTCACTAACAAATCCATGCATGTGCACTGGTTTGTGTTTTTATGATAAGATTGGTGTTGTAGGGATGAATTTGGTAATGGAAATATTGGCAGTGGATAAATGAATATATATGACATTGATATATGGTAATAATTTGGTCACACTTTAAAATCATACAGTAATCTATTGAGTAAACACATTATTCTTTTAATATGAAATCCAACAGTATGTAATATTTCATTCTGATGATTAAATATGCCTAATTTACCAGTGTAGAGGTACAGAGACTGATGATTCACACTCTCTGCATCTTTGTCAGGTAAATTTAATCCAGGGCCTGTAAAGCTTGACAGTAAGCACGGCAAACTTATAACTGGTTTATAAATAAATAAAATGGAAATCTATTGTAAATGAGCTGTAAGTGCATCTGCTTGTAAAAGAGCTACAAGTTTACAGTGCTGAATAATTTTGCACGCCCAATTTTTCAGTTTTTTATTTGTTAAAAAAGTTTGAAATATCCAATAAATTTCGTTCCACTTCATGATTGTGTCCCACTTGTTGTTGATTCTTCACAAAAAATTACAGTTTTATATCTTTATGTTTGAAGCCTGAAATGTGGCAAAAGGTCGCAAAGTTCAAGGGGGCCGAATACTTTCGCAAGGCACTGTATATACATGGTCAGATTCAGATCAACGTGACCGGAATTCAGTCTCAGGAAAAGGATGCATGGCCTTGGTATTAATCAACACTGTACAGTTGTTTTTAATGTTTCAACCTGTAATGTCTCATACCATTCAGATAAGCCATATTTGTTTCCCAGTACACACTCACAAACCACACTCACAAGAAGTAATGGAAGTAACACTTTTCTAATTCTCACCCTCCTCAACACCCACTCAAACTAATTAATTTCAGTGTCAATGATGCACACAGCCTACTTACAGCATCAGTGTGGAAGACCACATAGCAAACTGAGGAGCTGATAAATCAACAATAAATACATTTGTTCATTTCTATTGCTGAATAACATTAGTTGTTTGTGTCAAAAAACATGACTATACCATTTGCATTATGGGTAAAAACATCATTTGTTACCTTAAATACAGTTAAAAAAAAACAACAACTTTGCCAACGATTTTATTTAAAGAATAAATGATTGTACTGTAGAGGTATGCGGGTGTTAACTGGCTCATTGGTGTGAGCCTTATAAGAACATAAGAACATAAGAAAGTTTACAAACGAGAGGAAGCCATTCAGCCCATCTTGCTCGTTTGGTTGTTAGTAGCTTATTGATCCCAGAATCTCATCAAGCAGCTTCTTGAAGGATCCCAAGGTGCTTCAACAACATTACTGGGGAGTTGGTTCCAGACCCTCACAATTCTCTGTGTAAAAAAGTGCCTCCTATTTTCTGTTCTGGATGCCCCTTTATCTAATCTCCATTTGTGACCCCTGGTCCTTGTTTCTTTTTTCAGGTCAAAGAAGTCCCCTGGGTTGACATTGTCTATACCTTTTAGGATTTTGAATGTTTGAATCAGATCGCCGTGTAGTCGTCTTTGTTCAAGACTGAATAGATTCAGTTCTTTTAGCCTGTCTGCATATGACATGCCTTTTAAACCCGGGATAATTCTGGTTGCTCTTCTTTGCACTCTTTCCTTTTTGTAACGAGGTGACCAGAACTGAACACAATATTCTAGGTGAGGTCTTACTAATGCATTGTAGAGTTTTAACATTACTTCCCTTGATTTAAATTCAACACTTTTCACAATATATCCGAGCATCTTGTTAGCCTTTTTTATAGCTTCCCCACATTGTCTAGATGAAGACATTTCTGAGTCAACATAAACTCCTAGGTCTTTTTCATAGTTCCCTTCTTCAATTTCACTATCTCCCATATGATATTTATAATGCACATTTTTATTGCCCGCATGCAATACTTTACACTTTTCTCTATTAAATGTCATTTGCCATGTGTCTGCCCAATTCTGAATGCTGTCTATTATTATTATTATTATTTATTTCTTAGCAGACGCCCTTATCCAGGGCGACTTACAATCGTAAGCAAATACATTTCAAGTGTTACAATACAAGTAATACAATAAGAGCAAGATAAATACAATGACTTTTGTTCAAGCAAAGTACAAGTGTGACAAAATACAATTCAGTAATACAGCAGATAACTGTGATAGTTGCATCAGGATATGATTAAATACAAAATACTACAGATTAAACACTTGGCACACTACAGTATTCTGAAGTACAGGGTTAAATGCAGTAGAATAGGGGGCAGATAAGAGTAAATAAAGCGCATTTAAGGAAGGGTGATAGTGTCCCAGGATAAAAACAGAGGAGTTCTACAGGTGCTGTTTGAAGAGGTGCGTCTTAAGGAGGCGTCGGAATTACCAATTTCAGAGACAGTGTAGCAGTTTTCTCTTCTTCCTCTGGTCTAACAAAATAAGCCTTTTTATACCTAAACTGTGGTTACATTCTCCAGTACAGCTTGGTGTCCTCACGTACCTTTTCTCTATCATGGTCTTATTTTCTAAGCACAATTCATACATTCGAAACACACACACACAGCTAATAAGAGATATTACTACAAGAGACTACAAAGCAGCATTGGTACAGAAGGGTACAAGACACTGACAACCTCCTTTTATATAATGTCCGAATAAGGAATGTGTCATTATAAGTAACTTTCTACAAACTTGCCTTTACTTTGAGTTATACACAGAAAGAGAATAGCAACATATAAAATAGAAAAACAATACAAAAACAACACCACATCTTGCAACACAGGGATGACCATGGATATCAATTGATTACTGTGTTTGACCAGGAATCTGCTAGCCACTTATTTATTTTCACAGTAGAGATGTTGTTGATTATAGGGCTCTATTATGGGCCTCTATTAAGTTATTCTGTAACTAAATATCATTATCCCCGATCAGGATATAGGGAGGCACATATGGACATACGTCAGGCAGAAGCACCCTTTTCTGAATGTGTGTTGGCTGTTTCCTATGATGGATTGATTCCATGGTTTTACATGTTATGGTGGTGAGACTGATGGGTTTGTAGTTTACTGGTTCCACTTTATCTCCCTTTTTAAATACGGGTATTACTTTGCAATGCACCAGTCAGCCGGGACATCCCCTGTCTTCACTGATTTGTGAAAAATCGGCTTGGCAATGACCTTGCTTGTTTCTTTCAGCACTCTTGCATATATGCCATCAGGACCAGGGGATTTTTTTTTACTTTTGAGAGCCTCCAGTCCTCTTAGTACTTCTGTCTAAGATTGTTTGAGGACTCTTGACCTCTTCCTTGACTGTTCTTTTGCTGTTGTGGCATTGGAAATATTATTATTTTTTTTATTTTATTTTTTTTTACCTGTGCAAACTTCCTTGTATTGTTTTTGTTTTGCTGTGCTGTTGTCATTTCTGTACGCTCTGCAGAGCTCCCTATTTTTCATGATGCTTTGCTGAATGGATTGATTAAACCATTCAGGCGACTGTTTGTTTAGTTTGGCATGAAGAGGTCTTGCATTTCCAACATGATGGCTCTGAACTTTGTCCGTCCATATGTATGTCAAAATTCCACTTTTTCATGCTGTGGATGTAGATCATAGGGATATTTTTCATGATACTGATAGTTAAGTTAATTTAATAAAAAAAATAATTTATGCTAAAAGCAATAGCAATCAATTGTTCTTGGGCTAAAAAGGACTATACACTTAGTTTTGTTATTTAAGCTCTACAGGCCTGTGGCAATGTGCCCCGTCCCTGTGTGCATATTATGTGTTGTATGGTGCGTGTGTTAATGTTGGTGTATAGTCATTGGTACACGGGATATAAACGGGTCTGTGTTTCACGTGTATTTAAAAAGTGTAGATTTGTATTTAGGCACGAGGAGAGCACAAATCACTTCACGTGCTGGTTAAATGTAATATGTGAGCACGCGGGTTGCACAGAATTAATTCACGTGCTGGGATTCAAGTGAATAATTAATTAGTAATTGAATCCCAGCACAACAGTATATATAGATGCACGTTTCTTTCACTCAGGGTTGGGTGTTCGGTGAGTGGAGAACGGGATTGGAGACGGAGGTATTTGTGGAAAGTAAGAATAGTTAAACCTGCTCACCGTGTTTTGTTCGTCTGTCTGTGCACTGTTTAGTTCGTTTTGTTTGTCTTTTTATTTTGGCGTATAGTGCCGTGTCCTGTGTTTTTGTTACAAACCTTTTATTTTCTGTTCTGTTTAATTATTAAAAGATGAGCGCGATCACGCGCTCAGCTTCATCAAAACCCCAAGTCTCTGTTTATTTCCTGCTTCTGGTCTGATGCCACCCACTCCGGCCGTCTTTGTGACAAGGCCATGTTATCCCCCCAGGTTTCCTGAGAAGGGTAACTGTGGTACAGGGGTTAAGGTTGTGATTACCCTACCGTAAAGTTTACTGAAATTTTACCAAATACCAGTTCACCTAAAAGTGGTTTTGTTGGAAAAAATGCAGAACATATTACATGCTTCACAAAATGACAGTGGTAAATGGTACTGTAATTCTTTACAGTACAATTGAAAGCTTATGTAAACTGTTATAATGTACAGCAGTAAAACAAACACCCAATGAATTACATTTTGGTGCGAACCTCAGCATGATTGCGGAACTGTGCCACTTTAAAATCACAAAATCATTTATGTCTCATTAATGTCTGGTTTTGTGAAATTGTATCTGAGTTATGTTCTCAATAGAAAATATGCAATTTTGTAAATTACTTTTTTCTCTTTTTTTAATATAAGCAACACTGTTTTTTTAAAAATTGTACAAATGCTAATCTTTTATTACATTTGATAGAAACCAGGCTTTTACATCATTATAGATGATCCATTCAGTTTGGCACAGGGCTGCTGCAGATATGATTTATTGCATGGTTTTAAGATTGATAGCTTTGCAGGTCTAATTTAGGACTGAGTGATTGCCATTGCCAGGGTGCTGAAGTTCAGCTTGTGAAACCACAGGATTCTGATTGGGTTTGACTGGTTTACTTTGCTAAATGAATCTGCAAAAATGGATGTCATCTCAATAATTAAAAAAAAAACAACCTACACATCAGGGGCAGTGAAAGAAAGACAGATGGTTACTCCAATATGTGTGAGGGAGGCAGCACCTGTGTTGAAAACTAGAAGAAAGTGGGTGAAGCTGTGAAAGATGCAAAGACTGCCCTTCGTATTAGTGATATCATGGGGCAAGTACAGCATGGAAGCCTTGGTCTCAGTTCAGCTCCTCCTACATGGCACAAAGTAGCCCCAGCTCAACGGAGGAAGCTGGTAGTCAACGAGGTGCAAAAGCAGGAGGAGAGGATGAGGTGTGTAAAGGCGGTTTCCCAGGCCAAGCAGGGAGAATGGAGTGTGGAACAACGCAAGATCGGATGGCGAGATCTATGGTCATATAGTGGGTGTCAGTCTGTCGATAAACCTGTCCATTTGGATGTCGCTCTTTCATTTTTGGATGTAGCTGCAGAATCACTTTCAGACCTATAATCACCTTATGCCAGGGTGGCCCGTTTTTTTTCAGAAATGAAAGCCTGGAGTTGACGTGGCAGGATTGTGGGCCATTCCTCTTGGAATACAGCCTGCAGTGAGGTATGCAGAGAATTGGGTCAAGTATAAGGAATTCAATGTTCAAGTTCTTCCACATTTCAGAAATGCAAACTTGACAAAATGTTGAATTGCAAAATTAGTCGACAGGGGAAAACTAATGAGCATTAAATATTTATTTCAGACTTATTTACGAAAAGTGAAAACCATGATTAAAATAGATGATAGTAGTAATTAACTTTTTTGTAGGAAATTATTTTCCAGTTAAATATCTTGAAGGACTGTATCTCTCTTCATTCTCCTTTATACATAATAATCTCTGTTACTTTAGATAAGACTGAAGTAGGTGCAAAATCCCACCCAAAACCAACAGATGTGAAACTTACAAACTCAGACTCCTCTCCTCTCTTACTTTCTCCCCACAGGCAAATGCTGACCTTCTTACAAGATATTGTGTCCCAATGCTACATACAGCTCTAACCACAGTGTTATCCACATTATGGGTTCCAAGCCTAAGTATACTGTATTTTATACAATATACAGGCTACTTAAAACTTGTGTCTGTCATGACAATGACTGAATATACTGTCTGTATGATCATGTCATTTTAAACAAGGTCAGTAGAACTTGGCCTTGTAAATTCCTACTGGTAAACTGATGACCAGCAAGAGTTGGGAATTGGAATACATATTTCCTCAGCAGGTATTTAAAAAGGTACACAGACATTAGGTATAACTTTAGAACTTTTTAAAACAGACTTTTTTTTTTCTTGAACAAGGTTAACCAGCTCTTCAGCCAGCATTAAGACCAACATAATACATTGGGGGTGTTTCCATGTGTGTTCTAATTTTACTCAAGACATTGTGCTTGAGCCAAACGAAAAATGACCCTATACTTTTCAGGTTTATTTTCAGCCACAAACCTGATCCTCTCTAGCTGTTCTCCCAAACATGCACGTGCATCGCCATATCACGTGTAAATAACCACACATGGAAACACCCCTATTGAAAACCAGCACACTACCACCTCCGATCAGGACAAACCAGTTTTGGTCAATGCTAACATTTCCATCAGGGCTTTCCAGAAACTAAACAAAGACAATGCAATAATTTCAGGAGTAATTTAACCCACTGATGGTTAAATTATACTGCTCTTGATCAGCAAAAGGCACTCAGAAACTGACTGTCATTCCAAATCAATTTTCCATAACATCTCATACAGAGTATTCATTTTGGAATCACATTGAGGATGAATAAATTGCTTCAAGATTCCAACCTCTTACAGTCTCCTGACCTTTAAGCAACTGTGGTGGCCACGAGGCAATTGGTCTGACTTTCTTTTAAAGTCTGGTTTGTGGTCATTTATGTTCTATTAGGAAGATTTACTGTAATTCTGTTCTTGTTGCAATTTTTGGTTTCTATGTGACTCATTGATAAAAAATCAAAGAAAAGCAGGGTATTTTATGACATTTTAATTATAGGTTGAAGGGAGTTTTTAAAAAGAATTGCCCATAGACAAACACTTTGTGGTTTGTCTGCTTTTCTGCGGTGAATAACAAAAGAGATGATGTCAACGAAAAGAAAAGTAATGCTTACAAGTGGGTGGATATGTTAATCCATGAAACAACTTAGTGTCAGTCAATTTAGATTTCTCATCAAGTTCAGAGTGATGCGTTTGTCGCTTGGTAATCTAGGGCTTGTAATTTTAAAAACAGGGCGGGTTCAATTTCCAGTTCTTAATCATTACAGTGTAGGTGTTTAATAGGAACATTGTACTCTTTACTGTAAATTATGTTTCTTTCACAATACTAATCACAACCTTTTTCTTTAAATCCCCTAAAGGACACATTTCTCCTCGTGTTGAGATATAGTGAATAAACGTTTGTATTTCACAGAGTGTTAAATGTATGTGAAAAAACATTTATCCAATTGAAATTTGGTTTACACATGACAAGGGAGCTATATTACTACTGACCTATTACAATGTCAAGTTATAACCTGCCAAGTATACAGTTTAAATGAATGGTTGTTTATGTTGTTTTATGTATATATGTAGATTAACTTGGACTTAGTTGAAAACAACTTAATACATGACCACATGTAAAAGATGTGATAGAATAGACAAGCATATACTGTGTTTTATATATTTAGTTTTTTTTGTTGCCAAATTCTCATTTGCTGCAGCAATTTTATAAGCACAAAGATTAGAGTAGAACACAATGCAAATACAGCGATTCGAAAAACAGGTATGTACATGTTTTGAATACCTAGTAACAGCTTACTTCAACTGTCAGATAATCAGTTGGCAGACATTATCATGTTCCATGATGAACAGGAAAATTGTGTTTTACCCTAAAAAAAAAAAAAGAATATTTGGCAGCTTCAAAGCTGTTGTATACTATCCAACCATTATAACTTGTACTTTGTCCAACAATTATGTTGAGCCAATTAAGTTGAGCCAGGTAAAGTGAAAAGACTAAAAGGGTTATTTGGTATGTGTGTTTCAAATGCTTCCTACAAGAAGCAACTGCTACAGTATCTCTTGTGGTTCCAGTAACAGCCACCATGAAATAACAGACAGACAACATTGCTTCGTATAACGCTGATATAATATTACATCCTATTACTATAAAATATTAGAGGTGCACTCAGCAATCAAATATGTGTAGACTCTTCATGAAAGTCTTCAAAAACAAAATCTGTACGTTGATGAGAAAACCTTAATATTAAAAAGAAAGAAGCAAAAAAAGGCAGACTCTTCACATACAACTGAAAACATGCATGTGCTTGTTATATACGATATACACAAGGTTTATGCATGTGCTTGTTATATATGCTTGTGGCAAAGTGGTTTGCAGTGCGCCGGAATGATTTGAAACACAGTTCACAGTTAAACAGCTTTTTATTTGGCTCGGTTGCTTGTTTTGCAGCCAGAAATCATAATACCTGGCTCTGCACAACAGTGTGCATCACGCAGGTAAACCACGGGGTTCAGTCCCGAAATAATAATAATAGACACTAGACAAGACACACACAAACACAACACAGTCACAAGTCCAGAGCGAGTGCTGTTAGTGAACGTGGTGATTTACAGGTTTATATGTGCACAATGGTGAAGTGGAGTCCGGGTTTAATTGCTGGATGTTTAGCTACAGCTCACGGATATTAGCCTTCTATAAACGAAAAACGTAACAGTTTAATAGAGAAACCAAGCAAGGCACAAAAACTCACAGATTCTTTATAACACAGTACTCCTTCACTGGTTCTTTTGTAACCATAACAAACGAACAGATCACTCGGCCACATCTCCTGATATACCTTCAGTCACGCCCCCTTCGGTAGCGAGTGCAATCACGTATCCTCCAATCCATGACTGACACATCGCCTACCGCATTAAGGCGATGACTTCTGGTATTGTACTCCGTCCCCTTTCTGGATGGCCGACTTCCAAATGACCCTGGAATTAACTGCCAAACTATCCAGTCCGGGGCACTCTGTTCCTGTTATACCACACCCTCACAGGTCGGGAGGGAGATTGTTGACTAGGATTAATTCGCTCTCTGTCACAATTCTATACACAAGGTTTATGCATGTGTTTGCTATATACAATATACACAAGGTTTATGGCTCCAAATAGGGCACCAGGGCAATAAATAATGTTTTACTGGGGCTTGGGGGGAAAAAAAAAGCCAAGGCGATGATAATTGATGTATCTCTAGTGTGGTTCTTTTATGAACAAGAATTTGAGACAAACACAGCGAATAGCACTGCATTCAAGATATTTTTTTACTCAATTAAGGATTAGCTTGAAAAATATCTTGCAATTACAGTGAAGGGTCTCTTTTATACCTTTTCATTAAGCAAGGTGAAGTTCTGTGTTCTAGACATTCCACTGGTCTTTGCAGTATTGCCAGCCCCCTAATATCTGTCCAAGTAATCATGGAATTTATATCTGGTGGATTGGTTAATAAGAGCAGAGCATTAATCCTTCCGCATCTGATTTATCTGCTGCAGTAATTTCAGAGATTATCGTTTTTTAGTAGTTATGAAACGCCTCGGCTTCCACGTTCTTGTATGCTTTTGATGGTGTCGTAACCATTTTTCGAAATAGAAAAAAGTGCCTTTTTAAAAATTAAGATATTTTTTAAATTGTGCTCTTTGTGTTTCTATCAAATACCTATGTCAGACAAAATAGTGAAAATCCAGATTGCATTAAAAAAGGAAAGGGCTAGATTCTCAAAGCTCTTTACTCCAAATCGGCATTTGCACATTAAAGTGATCAAACCAGAAATAACAACTACATTTAAGAAATACAATAACAAAAGTTATTGTATTTCTTGCTCTTATTGTATTACTTGTATTGTAACGCTTGAAATGTTTTTGCTTACGATTGTAAGTCGCCCTGGATAAGGGCGTCTGCTAAGAAATAAATAATAATAATAATAATAATTTAATGCAGTCCTAAATCGTTTTTCAGAATTGAAGTTTGTGTTTTTTTTATTACAGAAAACAGCTTAAATAACTTTGAGAATCTGACCTATTCTGTACATTAGTATTGTGAAGTTGGTTTCTTTTGCATATTTAAAGTAAAATGAAAGTGTTTCTGTCAGCTCCTGGTCTTCTGTTTGCCTGCTGTTGAAAAATAGATCCTGGCCCATGAAGCCTTTTTCTCTCCGCATTTTGAGCCAGTGAGGAGGCATCTGAATGGAACTAAATCTTTGCCAAGTTTGATCAATAACCTCTGATTAAATCATATGCTTTGAAATGAAAGGGAGGTTGAAAATTGAAGTGATCAAGGTTGTATTTTATTTTCACAAGCTGTGTATGTCATTATTCCCCATGGGGGATGTATTCCATTGTAAGGGATTTAGTAGAGGCACTTGTAAGCACTTTATGACCCACATAAATAGATGTAGAACCAGTCTTCCAATTGTGATAAAACTTGGTAAGGGTATTTATTCCCAGAAGTTCTTGAATTGGATTTGAATATATGTGACCTACTTATTTATGATTGTTCAAGAAGTTATTCAACATAATGTAGATCTGTGCCATATGAATGTCACGGTTACATTTGTTATATGTGTTTTCAATACCATCACATTGTGATTGTGATAAAATGCTATTGAACGTACTCCCCACGCATATCGCACCAAATGATAGTTTAAGTTGCAGAGGTTTCTCATGACACATATTGGGAACAACCAGACAAGTCCCTCCATATATCCCAAGATTCTGATACTGTCAGTAATAATACAAATGTAGTAACGAAGTGTAATCACAGTTAAATAAGTAGCTTTCTAGATTATACAAGTGCAAGATATGCATAGAGGGCCTCTGTCTCTGTCCGGGAATTCAAATTATACAGTAATTTTACAAACCGTAGAACACCCAAGTTAAGAAATATACAGTATATCTTGCAACACAACAAACAGAAAAATGGTGCCACTGACTGGAAGGCCATCTACCAGCCACAATATACTATAGAATGTCTAGGCACATGTGACCATTGCCACTGTAAAATGTAAGAATTCTTATCTTGTATTAGCTATTAGTCAGGGATTCATGCATTATGAGAAGTAGGGGGAGACATACCTGCGACAAGCAATGGTGAGGTCAGGAAGCTGTGACAAAGAAACAAATCTCTCTGCAAGATCTCTATTATAAGAAGGAACTGCCTTTTAATTGAAATCAACAGGGGGGAAAAAAGAGATATAAATCCAAAAACTCTCTCAAAGAAGAAGAAATGGCTGTCAACCTTGGTTTAATGGATTACTCTCGATAGGAGTCAATAAAATCCTGGCTGCCTAAACTTGACTCAAAATAATTCTCCCCTCCCTGCTTCCCCAGTCTGATTTTTACTGATACAATTTTTTTTTTGTCCTATTGTTTATTTTCAATTAATTGTTTATAGTTATGGATTTTGTATGAATATATGATTTTTGGTTGAGTAAAATCTCCATTAGTAAAGCTCTGAAACGTAAACGGCGAATCACATTGTTGCAATTGCAAAGAGCAATTTTTAGAATCACAAAACACAAAGTAGCTGATAAAACAATAACATGATGGTTGTTAGGTAGTTTTGCAATGTGAACAGAAATGGTATATGTTTATTTTGTTTTAAAGCTGTTGCTAAGGAACAACTATGGAAATCAAAAATTGTACACATTCGGGTATGTGTATTGTATTTTGTCAATTGTCTCCATACATTCAGTAAGTTTCTGCGTCATTAACAGAAAACAATTTGCTGGGAGGTCTTAGAGTTGCAATAGACACTGCCAGGGGGTGTGGGGCGGTCTTGCTTGGAAAATGTTTTTAAAAATACGCCACTCATTTTAGATTACTGCTTTATTTAAAGTAGAGGTACTGTATGTGATACTGGTCCTTAATCTTCTCAGTTTGCCTACGTTGTTTGTGCAACTGCAGATAATACTGTTGGTGATTAGAGTTTATGCAATGGAGATTTCATGCAAAGTCTGTGAGATTGGGAGAAAAAGATCAAATGTTCTTTAAGAAAGCAGATGGAAACTTTCCTTTAATCGCAAATCTAAACATATTTGATAGAAACTGACTTAAAGGCTCCACTACGCTTTTTAAATGTCATTTATTTATTAGGGGTGTGTCTGTAAATTTGTTATAATGTATATCTTATTGTGATAGAGGTGTGTACTATGAAACATGACCAAAATCAATACATAGCAACTTGTAGTCCATTAAATGGTTCTTGAAGGATAGATAAATATGATTTATAGTTAGTATGAATACATGCCGTCACTAAGTTTTTTCTTTGATCAAATCCAAGATCATTTAAAATTACTACGCATAATACAAATACCATCACTTGTATTCTGACACGTATCGCATCATATTTTGTCACTGATGTACCCATATTATTTATTGGGATTTTTATTGGAAGGTTCTGTATGTCCTTTTATTTGTTCTGTAGTACAGTAGTTGTTCTGTAGTATCAGTGACACCTTAGTGATTTATTTTATTTATTTATTTTTTTGTCGAAAGTAATATACTAGTTTTATTGTATAATACCGGTAAATTACATTTACAGACATTCTTTGACATACTACCCATCCCCCAGTCCAGTCTGGCAAAGCTGTTTTTTACATAATTGATTATGGAAAATGTATACGTTGTCAGTAAACCGATTCTCAAACAGGAACTGTAACAGTGTTTTAAGTCTAATTAACCCTTTCAAGACACTACATTAAAATAGCTTTCATACAGTAGTCCAATAACACATTATAAACCAATGCTAATAACACAAACAAATTAGATTTTATATTTTTTTAAAGTAAAATAAGAAATCAAGCAGACACAAGCTTGTGTAGACAAATGCTACAGTGCAATGATAATTTTATTTTAAAGTGTATTTTTTTTTTCTTACATGACACTTAGTCATTTTCCCCCAGCAAAATACGTTTAGTTATGCAGTAAAAAAAAAAAAAGAAAAAAAAGTTTTCCTTCATAAAACAAAAAGATGAAAAGAACATTAGTGTATATATTGTATATAGTATAAGCAGTGGTTCTAAGCAACGCTTGTAGTAGCTTTGTGTTTTCTGTTTATTTTACAGAAAAAATAAATATTTATTATTTTTCTTAAACTTAAAGAAGCTGGATTTTCTGGAACAGAAAACTGTCTGGGTTTGTAACAGTCAGTCGGCTGTGGATCTTGCCTGTAGGTCCCATTATTTATCATTTTTTTAAATTTATTGAAGTATTTATATTATTCAGTAAAAAAACTTGCACAGGCAAAACCTGCTTTATTTGAAGATGTGATTTCCAAGGTTAAATAAACCTGTAACAACACTGTGCATTACACCCTGCCCTGCAATTCAGTCGCAATAAAAAGAGCTTTCAGGCATCCAAATTAGGCTGCATCAGTCCTGCGCGACAGTCCAATTAGCACTTTCTCTGCACCACGGTAAATGACACAAGCAGTGCGATGGCAATGGAAATTAAAAAAAAAAAAAAAAAACCTCAAACCATGTTAATTTATAGCCCTTAGGGATGAGATATAATGACATGACAGATAGTTTGAGAGCCAGCATTGATGACGCAGGCTGTGATGCTATTCTTATCTGTTATTTAACTATTATTAAGGCATGTGGCTTGACTTCCTTGTGAAGGGTAATTATGGATACATGATCATCCTTGGAGCCATGGTAGCTCGCTTACTGTACACTCCACCTCTACCCTCGTTCAGGCTCCCTGTTTAAAAGAACCAGCAGCTGAATCCCAGATTTTCACATGGCTCTTTTGTCTCAATTAGTTCAGGCTCTAACTGAGAGGGGACTGTTACAAGGGGTAATAGTTTCATGGGAGTAATTGAGGTAAAAAGCAAATTAAAACATATCCACTGTTACATTTTCTTTTGAAATGGGATTCAGTAAGATTTACAGGTGTCCCCATAATTTTGACTGCCAGTGTATATGTACGTAGTGTCCACATCTATGTAACATTAAAGTTTTCTTTGGTTAGCGTATGCTAAGACCACACTCTGCTTCCTCTTCACAGCCTCACTGGAGAGTTCACCGTAGTGTCTCCATTTCAGAGGCAGGGAACCACCTGACTGCCTGTCCCGGGAGACCACAAGGAAGTGACCTCATCAAGGACAACGTCTGTTTAAAACAGAAGAAAAAGGAACAAAAAGGAAGTCTGAAGAGATGTTTCCAAAAACTGGAAGCTTCCCATTGTTTACTAGTATACTGTACTTCAAATTAAAAGTAGCACTTTATATCTATCTATCTATCTATCTATATCTATCTATCTATCTATCTATCTATCTATCTATATAGTCTTAGCACTTGGTCATACATGTTTTTAACAGAGCTCACTTAAGCATACTGATGGTATGTTACAGTAAATCACTTGTTGCCTGCATTACATCAGGAATATTTGCCTTTCTTTCGATACTTCTTACTTTCTGGTTGTTAAATCTGCTGGCTGTCTACATTTTAACCTAGTGGTTATAAAATGCTTAGTCTACAGCATGTTTTGAAAACCATGAGTGTTGGGAAAGTTCACTGTGATTGCAGCCTGTGTTAAACGTGCACCTGTTTCACCCCTGTAGTAAAGAAGGCAGCACAGCACCTCAAACCCCTTCAGTGGTCATGCTAATAGAGTGAATGTGCAGTGTGGCATGAAGGCTGAAGTAATTTGGTTCAAATTTAAAAGTGAAAAATCTACCATGATACTTGAGAGACATTTTGATTTTGCCGCTTGTAATTAGATGATTTTGAAAGAGTATTTAAATATACCCTAAAACCATAGAACCAGGGAATGTTAGCAATTTTACATTTTTAAATAGTATTAATTCTATTTTCATGCTTATTTTTATTGCTACTACTAGTGTTTCTATATGTGAAGACAAAAGTATTACCTTAATCTACCCTTAGTTAGTACCAGGTTGTGAATCACAGAACATATTACCCTCATAATAAAAGCATAGCAAAATGTAATAAAGCACAGTGAAAGTATGGTAAAGCATAGGTAAGCATTGTAAAGCACAGAGAGATATGGTAAAGCGTATAAAAAAAAATACATGGCAAACTAGGTTAAACTGCATGGGAAAAGTGCAAACATAAAGAGAGAGAGTAAACTTTTATAAAGGTATTACTACAGATTTTTGCTACATATTTCCAATGCTGTAATCATGATAAGCTACCATAACTAATGCTGATTTAAAATAATGTCACAAGTAGTTTAATGGGTGTATAAATACCTCAACAGTTCAGCGCCTCCTTTATCAATCAAAATATTAGACTGGCTTTAATTATTAAAATATTCTGGTGTCTAGGGAGATTTAAAAACTTTGAACTACTGTAGGCGTAACATGCTACCCATTAGGAGCCAAGCCAGCTAACTGTCAGTTACTATACACCCACAGGCTACAAACTCCTGTCAGCACCTGATAGCTGTACCGCCCCACACATCACCCAGAAATAACTATGAAAAAAAGGCTTTTCAAATTCAGAATGAAGTAGAATAAGAAATACCCTGTATACAGAAACATCTGCAGGGGTTTGCTTTAGGATAGTTGAATCCTGCTCTATATTCATTATTATAGTTGTTTTGTTACACACAAACTGAAGATTTTATTTATTTAAGGATTGTAAAATTGCATCTAGTAATGAAAATGGTATGATATCTAATCAATTGTACAATATCTAAACCTTTCTCTTTAACAAATTATAGTGGATAAATAAAAATATAAGAAACGAAGTCAAGCAGACAAATGTTTCAGCGAATGCCTGTCAGTATTCAGGCTTGTAACCTGTGGCAACTGGGGATATAGTGTAGGTGCCATTTTATAAATATGTATTTCACATTTTAGATTGAGAACTTCTTATCCAATTCTTATAAAAAGTATTAAGTCATATCTGGAGGCACCTGTCCATCTATCTGTACTTAGAGAACCGCTTATTATATTGTAATAAAACTTAGTATGAACAGACTGGGTTTGGTGATCTGTTTTTTCATAATACTGATAGCTCTAATAGTGTTAACCTTTACTTTACAAAAAAAACATTGATTCAGTATGCTACTGTACTGTACTGTATGTACTCTTGCCATTTGAGAGAGAGCTTCTTGTATCTTAAGTGCACTCCACACACTACTAATGAATGCCCCAAGAAGTGGGCAGCAGTGGTTCATTATATGAAATTATTAGTCACAGAGCAGCAGTTCATATCCTTTCTGTGAAGATGCTGTCAGCCTTCACAAAACAAACTCACAGTTGAGCACATAATAGTGTTTGGGGTCCAGGACTGACCAACCGGTCTTCAGGATAGGTATGATGTTCAGATTTATTCTCTGGCTGCATCATGGCTGTTATCACTCAGAATTCGCTTATCTTACTCGGGTTACTATTAAGCCAATTTGACTTGTTTCAACCCATTCCAAAAAACCTTTCATTCAGCACTGCTCTTGCAGGATAAACCTTTTCAAGACTATAGTTACTTAGTGTTGAAAGGGTTGAATATATGTATTTTTTTTAATAGAGCAGGCAGGTCTTAGTTCTTTAGGTCCTGAATAAAGGGCAGCCTTCATAAGGAGACGCGGTATAAGATATTAGAACATGAAGATAATATGTGTAAAATTATATAAATCACCTTTGCTGTCTGCCCCACACAAGAGGGGGTAATGATAACACCGTGTAACAATTTTTTCGGCATTCAAAGTCCAGTATATCCTGGTGGAAGCGCTCGCCTTGCTCCTCCGAGTACGCTCCCATGTTCTCCTTGAATTTATCAAGATGAGCATCAAGGATATGGACTTTGAGGGACATCCTACAGGCCATTGTGCCGTAGTTCTTCACCAGAGTCTCAACCAGCTCCACATAGTTTTCAGCCTTGTGATTGCCCAGGAAGCCCCGAACCACTGCGACAAAGCTGTTCCAAGCCGCTTTCTCCTTACTAGTGAGCTTCTTGGGGAATTCATTGCACTCCAGGATCTTCTTTATCTGTGGTCCGACGAAGACACCGGCTTTGACCTTTGCCTCAGACAGCTTAGGGAAGAAGTCTTGAAGGTACATGAAGGCTGCCGACTCCTTATCTAGAGCTCTGACAAATTGTTTCATAAGGCCCAATTTGATGTGCAGTGGTGGCATCAGCACCTTCCGGGGGTCCCAGCCGTACTCATCATACTTCAAGGCGTCCAGCAAGGTCTTTATGCTGTTGTAATCCTCTTTGAGGTGCACCGAGTGAGCCAGGGGAAGAGACGGGTACTTGTTACCATTATGGAGCAGCACGGCTTTGAGGCTCCTGGATGAGCTGTCAGTGAAGGACAATATAACGAGAACATGATGGGAGACTACATTTGGGGGCTGATTCGTGAAAGTGATTTACAGTATAATCGTAAATCTCGAAAAACTACTCACTTCTAAATCTTTTGTAGTCATTTTTGTATTACTTTAGTATAAATACATGTTAATTTGGATTCACATGTTTTTTTCTGACTTTATGTGAACGAAAAGACACAAATTCGCCTGTTTTCTCATTGTAAATAGGTCAATTTCAAAATATCACTGTCCTGGTCACAAAAGCAAAGTTTGTGGGGAATAATAGCCATTTTCTATACTTTTGAGGCATAAGCAATTAGGAAATAACACTTACTATCCAGGAACAAAAATTGTGTTACATAGTGTAATCTTACTTGGGGGGGTTGAAACTGTGAAAATGATGCTCTATTGTTGTTTTTGCTATAGTAAGATGCAAACACAGACTTGTGCAAGATCCTGAATTTACATTATCTTGCCTGAACACAACAATCCAGGCCTTAAGCTGTGCTTTCATTTGCAAGGTTCAGCGCTACAAAAATGCCTGTTTTTACAGATTTGTTTGTTGTTGCTTTTGTTTGTTTTTTTACTCCCTGTCCAAGTTCACTTTGATTATAAATGCTGTGTATATGAGATGTAAAATAGGATAACAAGGCTAACTGACTGATATAGAGACGTAAATAATGTGTACGAGATAATTGTAGATTGATGTTGCAGCATAAATATCATATAAGGAATAACTGCTGTTTTACAAATATGAAACGTTGTATTAAGCACATACTGTACTGTACCGGTCAACTAAATGCATGCCTCACCTTTAGCCAGGCTTGAAAGCAGAACTTGTGCTTTAAGTGAATCTTCTGTTTCAATGGCTATTTTTCCAATGACTTTTGGGAACCAGAATGGAATATTATTTTCTTAGAAGGTTAATGTATGTAATCATACCATCCACATTATGTGTTTTTCTAGATGTAAAACATGCATGTGAAATCATGGTACACCTGGAGGAGTTAAAGTAAAAAACAATGGGATTAATAGCACTACAATTATATCATGCTACCTCTATTACCTTTGTAAACAGAGCTAATGTGCACTTTCTGTTTGAGGTGGTTTCGAAAGACTGCACAGGCGCCAAAAGAACATAGGTCTGAAAACCACATCCACAATGAGCAGTGCCCATGGTGTTCAGTAAACTTTTCAATCACATGTTTGTATTTGTTTATTTGTGTAACAATAACATAGGTACAGTATGAACAGTATCCAAACCAGTTTACTGGAAACATCTCTTGCTTGGACATGTTGCCACAGTCTTTACCGTGTTCCTACATAATAATGCACTTTTTTTTTCAACTCAATTCTTTAATGTGTTTATCTGGGCAAATGCTCCCAAATTTCATTGCTGTGTGTTTCTGGGGTCTATTTTACTGACTAAAATATTCACAGATCTAAAAACCGCCACCTGTTAACTCTATAATAAACCTAATATTTTACATTATAGATGACTTATTAACCCCCTCATTAACAACATTAAACCCCATAAAAATGCTGTACATTGAACTGAGATCAGTGAAAGAGCAGGTTTATAAATGTTATTGCACTAATAAAAAGATCCGTCACTGTTTAAAATACACACAAATGCACTGTTAGGTCAGTAAACTAGTAGGATAGCAACCTTTCTGGAGCACCCCACCACTACTGGTTACTACTTCTATGTTTAGACATCATGGGTAAATGCTGTACTCTCTCTCTCTCTGTCTATCCAAATAAGATACAGCATGCATGTGGTGTCTGTAAAGTCAAATGGCCACTTTGTGTTATTTTTGTGCTGCAGATGAAACAAGTCAGCACCTGTTTGTGTCCCTGTAGAATTGCTCTCTTTCTCTATCTCTCAAGATGAATGTTGACCATACTGAATAGTTTGCAGTAGCAGGCATCAGCTAGACAGAACCCCTTTTCATCCACGTTTAATGAATCATGTTGCACATTGTCTGGTGCCTCTGACACGGCAATATGGCATAATTACTGTATTGCTGTCATTTATGGGTACCTGCTATCACTGCAGCTTATTGCTTTTTCTTGAGTACACCAACAATTTAATTCATAGTATCTCTTAAGATAAATGAACACTCTGCTGAGTTACCATGTTTAAACAGCCTACTTGGTTAATGTTTGCTCTGTGTACTTCATGCCTGCAAACACAGTATGTGTAAGAGTTAATTGCTCTCTTTTCATATGTTGCAAACAAATCATGTTTTGTTTATTTTTGCTGATATGGAAAATAATGTTATTGTTGCAGTTGCACATGATGACTCCTTATATGTTCCATATATTGTATATTTTCCATTTTCTATCACTTTGTTCCATTACATTGATGCACGGTGACAAGTTAAAATACCAATTATTTTACTACTTGACAACTTGCTTTCTGTCTTTTTTTTTATAGCCAGTTAAATGTGCAAAGTACTTCCATCAAGCATTGTATTAGCATAATAACTTTGCTGTTGATGTTTTTGTTTTCTAGATATTATTTTGACTTTGACTTGGATAGAGCTCATATATCCTGCTGCATCACTATGTTTGGTGGAAGTACTTTACCCATTCACTTCCTGTTTAATCACCATGTGACCTCACATTTATGCTATGTGCAGAGAATGTACAGCTCTGATGGGGTCCTGTAACCTGTAATACAAGAAGTGAATTTATAGTGCAGGAAAAAACTGAAAATAACATCTGAAAAACAATACAGGACTTGTGAAAATGTTGTCATGGTAACAGAATATAAGGGGGGATAAATATCAGCACTGTTTAGATCACGCAAATATAAAAATCAAGCATCTAACCATGCAAGGTAGTCTATTGATGGCATAAAAGTGTATACAAATATGTTTTGATTATTTAAACACCAGTATTGAGATTTATCTTCATTTAAATTGGTTGAATAATACATTTCACTAATTTAATATGTGTGTTTGTATTTACATTCGCATCTACTGAGATTGTTTTATTTCAGAACCTCTAAAGCTGGTATACTCTTTGTCAAAAATCGACCAGCCGTGATAGCATGTAAGTAAGTAAAAAACTAAACTGGGTTGTGCTAAGCATTTGAGAGGTTTTGTGTAAGGAGAATTACTGAATCTTGTTTTGTTTATTAAAGCTGTTGATCTTGGCAATAACCTCCACTCTTGCATTCCCTTCTGTGTTTTGTGCGTATTGGAATGTTTTGTTTATTTACCTGTCCAAAGTGTGTGTTGCCTACATGTTTACCAAAGAATTTCCCATCAGCGTGAATTCCTCTTGGTGAATTCAGGTAAGGGTTTGGGACCATTTGAACTAAAGTTCAACCATAGTTGGAAACGACTCAAAGAATTTGTGTTAAGGTGTTTTGACAATAAGTTCAGGAACTGCTCTTCTGTTTTTGTTGCCTGCCACAGGCCTACATGTATATTACCTGTGCTAGATCAGCCAAATACATTTTAATTTGAGCTATAGGACTTGCTGTCTTGGGTTGGAGGCAGTAATGTGGAAATGGTCCAATGGGGTTGAACCCTTTCAGAGGCTTCTTGAAATAAGGTAGACTTGGGGGTCCACCCACTATTTTTGGTCAAACGCCATTTTTTACATTCCATCTTCACTGTTATTTATCTTGAATAGTAGCCTGTTTTATTTCTCCGCAATACTTAGTTTAATCTAATCTTTTTATTGTGTCTGTGTGCTCTCTCGCTAAACAGTAACTCAACTCTTGTACAGAAATTGACATGCCAACTGGTTTTTAGAGTGTTTACATTAATTTTTTTAAAGAATGTTATCACATAATAATAACATGCGATTCAGTTAATACATTTCTAAAATTAACTAAATGAAAATTTGTATAACAACTTTTTTTTCTTTCCAAAACTGGCAAACTAAACACTAATAATGAAAACATTGGATTTTAACAGAAAAAAAAAAATGAAGACATTCTGATAATATTCAAATGTTCCTTCCACTCCTGGTCTGATCCTCTATACATTTTTATCATTTTTTTAAATATTTTGTTATTAGATATTAGAAATTAGAAGATTTTAGAGAAGATTATATCTGGTTTAGCTGCAGCAATAACATTTCTTCGATTGGATATATGCTACTAGTGTGTAGGCTATATTGTGGTAATTTTGAAAGAACTGAAAGAGATCCTTTGCTATATTGTATTGTGCCTGGATGTGCTGTGTGTAAGAATAACAGTGTGCCATTTAGAGAGATGTCCTGCAGTGTGTTGATACCAAGCCTTTCCTATTTTGTGGACCAAATATCTTTGTTCTCATTTTAAATAATAATTGTTTAATCCTAACATTTTTTAAACATTATACCAGACATTTACTATGTGTAAAATAATTGTTCCCTTTCAACTATGAAATGTAACCATTACCTAATGGGATATATCCAGGGGTTTATATAACTAGTACGCAGGTACGCATGCACACCATTAAAAAACAATCCAGACTTCCATATTGTTTTTAAGATGCAAATGTGTACCGTCAGTACATTTTTAACAGGAAAGCATTTTTCATATAGGCAGCGAGGCTGCTCATGCTTGCAAGGTCAAGCATATTATGTCCCATACCTGCCTAACCCCCAGATTTTCTATTGAGTCTCAAGGTCTCTGGGATCTGTCAATGATCTCCGGGTAACTGAGCTGATTATCGCCAACCATAATTAAATACTAGTCCCCATATGTCACTTAAAGCCGGAGTGTTCCAATTCACTAAAAAGTCCCGGCTAGTGCTATTGTAACCCCCCGAATCAGCATCTTAACAGAAAACCAGTACGGGAGGTCACTGCAAACAAATAACCCACCACACAGCACAAAAAAATTACTGCGGTTTGAAGACAGTTAAACTGATGGGCGGACTCGCTGTGCTTTTCTAACAGCATGGCAAAAGCGCAATTGTGAACTATTGCAAAGGCTTAGGTAGCTATGCAATACTGCAGTAAGCTCAAAGGTAATGTTCCCTCTTAAACACTGAATAAGAATACGTATAGCGGTAGTACTTATTTAGTATGATTTGCGTTGTGTTTTTTTTCGTAGGTGGATATATATATATATATATATATAATATATATATATATATATATATATATATATATATATATATATATATATATATATATATATATATATATATATATAATGTGTGTGCGTGTGTGTGTTCATAGTGAATGTGAGTGCCATGGAATAGGAATCTCAGACCAGCTATTTGTATTTATATTAGCAGCCCAAAAGAAGCAGAGACATTGTTTAAACAAACAACTTGCAGCTCTTTATTTCAGCGCCGATGAGTACCTTGTTCAAAGAAAATACAAATTGGAATATATAAACAGTAGGTTCTTTAGGGCGTCTATCCTTCGGTCACCCTGGTTTTATAGGTGCACCCTGGAAATAAGCCGGGCGCCCCCGTATTTTGTAGTTTTAATTACCCCTACAGGACTTCAAAACGTGTGCTGGAACCGAATGTCCAACCATTTAAATTCTACCCCCTTGAGACACCTATGACACTGTCCACAGTCCTGGACCCCTTGGTGACTCTTGACCCGATGCTCTAGGTTTATCCGCTGGGGGCTCTCTGCTGCCAACCTGTGCACTGTGGGCCTAAATGGCCCCGAACTTCTCCTGCAGGCCGTTCACTCTCTGGCCTCCCTTGGGATGAGTTCTGGTCGGCTGGGCTCCCGCTGGGCTGGCTCCAGTCGGCTGGGTTCCCACTGGGCTGGTTCCGATCAGCTGAGCTCCCACTGGGCTGATTCTGGTCGGCTGGGCTCCTACTGGGCTGGTAATGGTCGGCTGAGCTCCCGCTGGGCTGGTTTTTGTCGGCTCGGCTCCCGTTGGGCTGGTTCCGGTCAGCTGTGCTGGGCTCATACTGGTCTGGGTGATATGAGTCACTGTGGTGTGGGTGTGGTGGATTGGTGTGTGTGTTGGTGTTGGTCTGACCCACCCCAACTATTGTTACCTTCCCTTTTCACCCAGACATCCCAATATGATCTCTGCCTAGACCCCGACTGTCTATCCCTAACCTCTGAGGATGGAAGACTGTCCCCAACCTGCTACCTGAGACCACACCAGATTCTGTTTCTTCTTGTTTCTCATTATCTGAGATAATGCCTCATTATCATTTTCTGCCTGACCCCAAGGGTTAATATCTGCCGACTGACCAGGGTCTCCAATTGGGAGAAACATACACAGGGTAGGCATGTGTCTATGAACAACCTGTTCCACCCCCCCCCCCCCCCCCCCCCCACCTCCCCCCTGGTTCTGGACACACCACATCCCCCCCGGTTCTGGACACACCACATACACAGGGAGGTTAGCTTGTCTCCTGACAACTATGTGGGGTGTTTTCTTCTATCTGTCCTCAAGTTTTCGTTTCCCTCTTTTACTCTTATTGGCTACCAGCACCCGGCCCCCTGGGCTTAGGAAAACCCCATTGGCCTTCCATAATTCAGTTTCTGCTTACGCTTTGCATGATCAGATGCTTCTGATGTTTGATGATATGACTGCACAAGGCGATCACGAAGGCTGATCACATTCATCGACAGTCTCTCCTTCTTCAAGCTTTGGGGTGCCAAACTCCAAATCTATCTTGAGCCTGGGATGTCTACCAAACATCAAAAAGAATGGCGAGAATCCAGTGGACTCTTGACAGGTACAGTTATAAGCATGGGTCATGGTGTCAGATTCCACGTACTTCTTTTATGCTCTGAGCACACTCTTAGTCAGGGGAGATGTTTAAGGAGGACACAGAGATGTTTCGGACTCCTGTAAGTGAATTTTTTGTGCACTGACTTACAGATATTAGTATATCCTGACAACTTTTAAGTAATCAAGCGAAATCATACAGACCCTGTGGCGGAGTGTCCCGCCCCTATTTATTATTATTTGTATTTTTGTTTGCGGCGCGGGTAAAAGCGCCGCGTCTTTTATTGTTATATTTAAAAACCTCGTGAGGATGCATGGCTGATCAGCTACTGATTATTTAACTAGCTGACAGTCATGCATCCTTACCAAACGCGTGCAGACTCTGGCCGGGGGATAATAAGATAATTACCAACTAGTTAAATCCCTCGGCCAGGGTATATAAACCAGCAGCACTATGCACTCGGGGTGTGGAGTGTTCGAGAGTGGAGAACGGGAGAGAGAGAGGAAGAAAACAATTGCTAAAACGTGCTGGAGTATCCAGCACGAAACTTACTTGTTTGTTTATTCGTTCGGCCCTCGTGCCCTTTTGTTTGGTGTTTTGTTAAATCTTTTGTTTTTGTTTTGTTTAATAAATACGCTGAGTGCCATTACACTCAGCTTCAACCGCCCATCCACTGTTTGCTTTCAGTTACTTCCTGGTCCGTGACGTCACCACTGCGAGCCAGTCTGTCACATATGGTGTCCTGCGTGGGACAAACAACGCCTCCAACAGCCGGACCAGGAACAGCAAAGGAAGTTTTTTTCGTGTTCGTTTTTTTCAAATAGTGTTTTTTGTGTTTGAAAAAAAAAAAAAAAATGGATGAAGTGGACGCCTATATGGAGAGGTGGCATGCGCATCAGAGGGAGTTGAAGGAAGGAGGGGCTACATGGTGCCTCGCCTGCCTGGAGTATGGGCACCTCCCTGAGGTGTGCCCATATGAAGACCCCCTCTTTGTGCAGGCCTTTGATCGAGGTGAGGTGGAGACTGCGGAGGAGTGGATCCACCTGAAGGCCATACCATCGCCGCAGGTGGATCAGGAAACCTGCCTCACCTGCCTCAAAGGGGAGGAGTGGTGCTTTGCCGTCGGCAAGGTCGGGCACAAAGCACCCGACCAACCCCCTCCATGGCAGGAGGTGGAACTGCTGGTCCCGAAGAAGGGAAGGAGGGGCGGTGCTAAGAAGGCAAAGAAGCCCGCACGTCCTGCGCCTGAGTGGGAGGAGCCCGAACGTCCTGCGCCTGAGTGGGAGGAGCCCGAACGTCCTGCGCCTGAGTGGGAGGAGCCCGAACGTCCTGCGCCTGAGTGGGAGGAGCCCGAACGTCCTAAGCCCAAGAGGGGGGAGTCGGTGCATCCACAGCCCAAAAGGGAGGAGTCGGTGCGTCCACAGCCCAAAAGGGAGGAGTCGGTGTGTCCACGGCCCGAAGAGAGGGAAGTCGGGGCTTCCACAGCCCTAGGACCCAAGCTGCAGTCCCAAGAGCCAGAAGGGGAGGAGTTACAGGCTCAACCCCCTGAATTTTTCTGGGGGGGAGAAGGGCAGGATGCTGGTGTTCCCCAGCAGCCTCTATTTATGCTGCTGAAGGGAGCACGGCACACACCAGCCCAGCCGCCACAGCAGAGGGAGCCAGCACCGCCACAGCCTCCCTCTGAGTGGCCAGCATCCGCCCCATCGCCTCTGCCTCCACCACCACCAGGAGCAGAGCAGCAGGAGCTGCCTCTGTCTCCACCACCACCAGGAGCAGAGCAGCAGGAGCTGCTTCTGTCTCCACCATCACCAGGAGCAGAGCAGCAAGAGCTGCCTCTGCCTCCGCCGCCTCCACCGTCGTGGGAGGACTGCTTGCCCCTCCCACCTCCACCAGCAGAGGGTGAATGCCTGCTGGTTCTGCCTCAACCGCCGTGGGAGGACTGCTTGCCCCTCCCACCTCCACCAGCAGAGGGTGAATGCCTGCTGGTTCCGCCTCCACCGTCGTGGGAGGACTGCTTGCCCCTCCCACCTCCACCAGCAGAGGATGAATGCCTGCTGGTTCTGCCTCAACCGTCGTGGGAGGACTGCTTGCCCCTCCCACCTCCACCAGCAGAGGATGAATGCCTGCTGGTTCTGCCTCAACCGTCGTGGGAGGACTGCTTGCCCCTCCCACCTCCACCAGCAGAGGATGAATACCTGCTGGTTCCGCCTCAGCCGCCGTGGGAGGACTGCTTGCCACTCCCAGCTCCACCAGCAGAGGGTGAATACCTGCTGGTTCCGTCTCAGCCGCCGTGGGAGGACTGCTTTCCCCTCCCACCTCCACCAGCAGAGGGTGAATACCTGCTGGTTCCACATCCACCGTCATGGGAAGGACTGCTCCTGCCCTGCCTCGCACCACCCAGGGATGCCTGCTTCGCATCGCCTGGGGCTGCCTGTTGCTCCGCATCACCTGGAGAGCCACCAGCTACAGAGAACGAGGGAGAAGTGGAGCTCCCGCTGCCGCCTCCATGGCCAGGGGCTCCCCTCCCGAGTTCACCTCCCGAGGGTCCGCTGCCGCTGCAGTCGCCTGGGGTCGCCAGGGATCCTGCTTCGCCTGGGGTCACTACACTGTGGTCGGAGCCCCACGGAGGGGAGCTGCCGGCCATGAAGAAAGGGGGGGAGGTCAGGAGACCAGCTCCCCCAGCCGCACTTTCGCGGCCGGAGATCATGTGGTCAGAGCCCCACGGAGGGGAACTGCTGGCCGTGAAGAGGAGGGGGGAGGTCAGGAGACCAGCTCCCCCAGCCGCACTTTCGCGGCAGGAGTTTGGGTGGTCAGAGCCCCACGGAGGGGAACTGCTGGCCATGAAGAGGAAGGGGAAGGTCAGGAGACCAGCTCCCCCAGCCGCACTTTCGCGGCAGGAAATACTGTGGCTGGAGCCCCATGAAGGGCAGCTGCCAGCCATGAAGAAGGGGGGGGAGGTCAGGAGACCAGCTTCCCCCGCAGCAATTTCGCTGCAGGAGAAAGGGTGGCCGGAGCCCCACGGAGGGGAGCTGCCGGCCATGAAGAAGGGGGGGCAGGTTTGGAGACCACCCCCAAAAATTTTTTGGCCAGAGGAGCTGGCCGGTGCGCGGGCCATTGGAACGCTACGGCTGTTTGGGTGGGAGGAGGACATCCCACCGTGGCCGCCACCTTTGGCCCGTTGCTGCCCCTGTTCCTGCGCCGGGACTGCTGACCGGGACTTTGGGGACTAAGGGGGGAGGTGGCCGAAAAGGCCATGTGTGCTGCGCACAAGGGGGGGCATGTGTGGCGGAGTGTCCCGCCCCTATTTATTATTATTTGTATTTTTGTTTGCGGCGCGGGTAAAAGCGCCGCGTCTTTTATTGTTATATTTAAAAACCTCGTGAGGATGCATGGCTGATCAGCTACTGATTATTTAACTAGCTGACAGTCATGCATCCTTACCAAACGCGTGCAGACTCTGGCCGGGGGATAATAAGATAATTACCAACTAGTTAAATCCCTCGGCCAGGGTATATAAACCAGCAGCACTATGCACTCGGGGTGTGGAGTGTTCGAGAGTGGAGAACGGGAGAGAGAGAGGAAGAAAACAATTGCTAAAACGTGCTGGAGTATCCAGCACGAAACTTACTTGTTTGTTTATTCGTTCGGCCCTCGTGCCCTTTTGTTTGGTGTTTTGTTAAATCTTTTGTTTTTGTTTTGTTTAATAAATACGCTGAGTGCCATTACACTCAGCTTCAACCGCCCATCCACTGTTTGCTTTCAGTTACTTCCTGGTCCGTGACGTCACCACTGCGAGCCAGTCTGTCACAGACCCATTCAAATTTAAAGTTTTAATGAATCAGAGCAGTATTAGTATTCCTTCAGTTTATTAAATGCTTAAAAATGAATCGAGTGGTTACAAGCCATGTCGGATCTTAGCTAACAGGCAATCTAGGTGATTAATAACTTCAATGCAATTATGGTCATCACATGTTTTGCCCTTAGGCCAGACATGCAAATGCTAAAACACCCACCGCTAAATCCTAAAGCATCCAATAAAACACTCTCTAAAGCTAAAATATAATTCCTATCCCTATAGCAATGCTTCAACTCCTTTAAAATGAATTGTATATGATCTCATGTCCTCTACCTTTCTAATCTCTAAGATATATGATGTAATCCTCAAACTGATAACATACAGAGTTCTTATTACTTATGTATGGCACTGTACATGTTGGGCCAATAACAACGAGCATGGATGAGGTCCTGTTGAAGCCCAGGTGCCCCATGTCCATATGCAGGCTATCAAAAGCTTCCCTTTGGAGACATTCGGGGAGCACCACCTGCTTTATAAGCCCATTTCTTGTTACACCTGTCTTCCAGTAGAGCGCTCCAGCTTCTACCATCAATTGGTTCCTCTGTTTCAACAAAGCCCACACCTGAGGGGTTTCATGGCTTGTCCTTCTGGATTGGGGTGACCCTGGCTTAGCTAGGTACTGAAGCTCTCTGGAGATCAGGTCATCCTTCTCTTGATGCCTCCTCAATTTTTCTTTTGAAAGGCCTGGGATCACTTCTGCTCCTCCACACTGTGCTGGTGGTGTATTTACCTCCTTTCTTTGAGTAGGGACAACAGTTGGGTTCCAGCCTACCTTCAGTGCATTCTACTATTAATTCTAATTAATATACTGATTATTTGGTAGCCTAAAACTTAGTTCCAATCTTCACATAATATAAATATTTACATGCAAATAAGCATTTTCCCATCCAACTAACAGTATGATTTTTCATGGACCCAGGCTCCCCAAATAATATCTATATATTAATTTCTTCATCTTTTTAGGTGTAAAATTGACTGCACTGGCACAGTAAACTTGCCTGATGGGTCCCAAAGCCCCTTGCGTGTAGGAAAATGTGTACTGTTGCTCCACATTGGGTAACCCTATTGAGTCCACTCAGTATTTTTTGATTTCAACACATTTTTAGCCCTAATAAATTAGTTTTTCCCTCCCATAGATAAGCAAGCCAACGTGTATAAGCTGCCCATCATGGGTTTTGTGTTCCTTGTGAGGACTTCAAACTCCCAGCACAGGAGTGTAGCTCATTGCGGCACAGCACTGTACTGCCTAAAGCACATAGGCTGCTTTACAGCTGAGACATGCTGTAACAAGGGTGAAAATCAGTGAGGGGTTATGAGGCTGGATTCATGTGATTAGTGTGAAACATTTTTCCAATAAGATTATATGTAATATGGGTAGTAAATTAATATATAAAAATCACCAGGGAAGTAGAACTAGTAGCTGAAAATACAGCTCAATACAATGCTGGTAATTAAGGAAGGTGAAAAAAGAAAAATCCTTCTCTTAAAATATTACAATTTCTATATAGCATCCCATACAGTTAACCATGACAAACATATCATCTTTTATTTTCTGGTTTTTATTTTGTTTTGTTTTTAAGTATAACCTATTGCCACTGTATGTATTTACAGGGGCATGCCTGTTTGTCTCAAACAGTAACATACAGTAGTTGAAAGAAGGTTTGAAAGGGTAAAATCATTCATTCCTTTAGCTAACTCAAGGGAATCTTAGTTAACTGGATTGTGTGCTTTCTGAAAGTGCAGAGAAGGCTAAACTATTGAAGAATGCAGTAAACACATATATTCTTTCCGACAGCAGAGTCTTGGCTGAATATGTCAACATGTGCGGATAGGCATTTAGATTTTAAGTTTTAAAAACATCTGTAAGATTCATGCATTCCACTAGTTTGTGGTTTGAATATTAAAATATTTATTTTAAAAGGCTACCCTCAAAAGTTTCTTTCAGGAGGATATTTATGTAACATCTCTAGAGTATGAACTTTGCAAAATGTTTTAGCGAATGTTGTTTATGGCATTTTGCTTGCATGGATTCCTAGACTATCCAGTTCTATCAGAACATGTCCTGTGCTCTGCAGCTAGGATCCAAACTTTGTCAAATTACACCTCTCATGGTATACAGGGTTTAATTAACCTTTTCAATCTTGAGATCTTGTCATTTTGCTGTGTATCCTAATGCGCCAATGAATGAGGTTTTGTCATGAAATATTGCTAAAAATAAAGGGTAACTATAATAAGAACATAAGAACATAAGAAAGTTTACAAACGAGAGGAGGCCATTCAGCCCATCTTGCTCGTTTGGTTGTTAGTAGCTTATTGATCCCAGAATCTCATCAAGCAGCTTCTTGAAGGATCCCAGGGTGTCAACTTCAACAACATTACTGGGGAGTTGGTTCCAGACCCTCACAATTCTCTGTGTAAAAAAGTGCCTCCTATTTTCTGTTCTGAATACCCCTTTATCTAATCTCCATTTGTGACCCCTGGTCCTTGTTTCTTTTTTCAGGTCAAAAAAGTCCCCTGGGTCGACATTGTCTATACCTTTTAGGATTTTGAATGCTTGAATCAGATCGCTATGTAGTCTTCTTTGTTCAAGACTGAATAGATTCAATTCTTTTAGCCTGTCTGCATACGACATGCCTTTTAAACCCGGGATAATTCTGGTGCTCTTCTTTGCACTCTTTCTAGAGCAGCAATATCCTTTTTGTAACAAGGTGACCAGAACTGAACACAATATTCTAGGTGAGGTCTTACTAATGCATTGTAGAGTTTTAACATTACTTCCCTTGATTTAAATTCAACACTTCTCACAATATATCCAAGCATCTTGTTGGCCTTTTTTATAGCTTCCCCACATTGTCTAGATGAAGACATTTCTGAGTCAACATAAACTCCTAGGTCTTTTTCATAGTTTCCTTCTTCAATTTCAGTATCTCCCATATGATATTTATAATGCACATTTTATTGCCTGCGTGCAATACTTTACACTTTTCTCTATTAAATTTAATTTGCCATGTGTCTGCCCAGTTCTGAATGTTGTCTAGATCATTTTGAATGACCTTTGCTGCTGCAACAGTGTTTGTCACTCCTCCTATTTTTGTGTTGTCTGCAAATTTAACAAGTTTGCTTACTATACCAGAATCTAAATCATTAATGTAGATTAGGAGCAGCAGAGGACCTAATACTGATCCCTGTGGTACTCCACTGGTTACCTCTCTCCATTCTGAGGTTTCTCCTCTAATCAGTACTTTCTGTTTTCTACATGTTAACCACTCCCTAATCCATGTGCATGCATTTCCTTAAATCCCTACTGCGTTCAGTTTGAGAGTTAATCTTTTATGCGGAACTTTGTCAAATGCTTTCTGGAAATCTAAATAAACCATGTCATATGCTTTGCAATTATCCATTGTCTATGTTACATCCTCAAAAAAATCAAGCAGGTTAGTTAGACACAATCTCCCTTTCCTAAAACCATGCTGACTGTCTCCCAGGATATTGTTACCATATAGGTAATTTTCCATTTTGGATCTTATTATAGTTTCCATAAGTTTACATATAACATAAGTCAGGCTTATTGGTCTGTAGTTACCTGGTTCGGTTTTGTCTCCCTTTTTGTGGATCGGTATTACGTTTGCAATTTTCCAGTCTGTCGGTACAAGCCCTGTGAGAGACTGTTGCATGATCTTGGTTAGCGGTTTGTAAATAACTTCTTTCATTTCTTTGAGTACTATTGGGAAGATCTCATCCAACCCAGGGGATTTGTTTATTTTAAAAGCTCTTAGTCCCTTTAACACTTTTGCCTCTGTTCTGCTAAAGTTATTTAAAACTGGATAGGAACAGGTCGACATGTGGGGCATGTTGTCCGTGTCCTCCTTTGTAAAAACCTGTGAAAAGTAATCATTTAATATATTTGCTATTTTTTTTCTTTGTCTATGATTTGGCCATTTGTGTCTCTTAGACATTTAACCAACTCTTTGAATGTTCTCTTGCTGTTATAATATTGGAAAGACATTTTGGAATTGTTTTTAGCCCCCTTAGCAGTATTGATTTCTATCTCTCTCTTGGCCTTTCAAACTTCCTGTTTGACTTGTGTTTGCATTTCCAAGTACTCTTTCTGTGTACTTTTTTTTTGGTCCCTTTTAAACGCTCTGTAAAGTGCCTTTTTTCGCTGAATATTTTTTTAATTGATCTATTAAACTATTTTGGACATTTTGTTTTAGATTTAGATTTGTCTACCTTTGGGATGTAATTGTTTTGCACCTCTAGTACTACATTTTTAAAAAACAGCCATCCTTTTTCTGTGGATGTTTTCTCTATTTTATTCAAATCTACTTCTGTTAGTCTCTGTTTTATACCTTAATAGTTTGCTTTTCTAAAGTTGTAAACCTTAGCTTTAGTCATTACTTTTTGGGTTTTAAAAATCACTTCTAATGAGACCATGTTGTGGTCTGAGTTTGCCAATGGCTCCCTGACCTCTGTTTTAGTTATTCTGTTTTTGTTATTTGAAAAGACTAAATCAAGGCATGCCTCCCCTCTAGTCGGTGCCTTGACAAATTGCGTTAAGAAGCAGTCATTTGTCATTTCCACCATTTCAATTTCGTCCGTTGTGCTCCCCACCGGGTTTTCCCATTTTATATGGGGGAAGTTGAAATCCCCCATTAGTATGGCTTCTCCTTTTCTACATGCATTTCTAATGTAATTGTATAACAGATTATTTTGCTCGGCATCTGAATTTGGCGGTCTATATCATGCTCCTATTATTATGCCCTTTGAATTTTTGTCCATTATTCTAACCCATATTGATTCTCTTTGATTAAATTGATCATTTTAAGATTATTTTACATCGCTCTTCGTAAAAAATACCTAAAACAGAAAATCTAACTGTATAATGTTTAACTGTATAGAAATCATCTTTCTTACAATGTAATTTGTTATATGCAAATAAGGAAACAATCAGCATTTTGCAGGGCTGTTTCTGAAACTGACAACACACGCAGTTATAAACTCCCCAGTTGCTACTGGTTTTTGTTATTAATATGCAATATAACTTATCACTGCACCTCAGTATTCTCTTAAGGTTTTTATAGTTTAGGTTAAAATCCATCTTTTTTGCATATGCCAAGCAAACAAATCTTTCTTGGTTCAATAAAGCACACTGGGATGTTTGCTCATAGGCTCTATGGAAATTCAAAGGATATTTTTTTAATGTATTCTAAGACTTTAGAGGAATGTCCCTGGGGCTTCCAAATGTCTTTGTTCTTTTCATCCAGATGTTCACCTAGAAAGCACAGGGGAGTTTAGTTCCCTGATTATCTCTATCTGAACTACCAAAATTCTAGTCTGGCCATTGTGAGATTTGGGTTGCTGAGGACCCAGCATCGTCATTCTTAGAGTCCCAAAATATGAACTGGATTCATTTTTGAAGTAGGGTTTTCCTATAAAGCTTTTATATTTTTCAGCTTGCTTGTCTGCACGTCAAAAGTTGTTGCAATGACATTTACTGTAGATATGAATGACTGAGTTAATAGATGCAGAATGCAGTTTTCCATATGGTTTGCCTGAGCCCTTAAATTACTACTTCATAGTTCTGGTTTATGCACAACTCCATCCTTTTAGACAATTTTGCAAAGGTATACATTGTCTGGACCAGGCACCTTTTAAGGTTCTTAATGTCTTTAGAAATTTACAGAGGCTCGATAAGAAGTGTCTGAAAGACAGTTAACAGTGTTGCCGTAATCTATTAATGAAAGGATATTCTGTTTCAAAACACATTGTCTGTCCATTTTTTTCTGTATATACTGTACAGTTCATCATGTTCTTTTGTGTCCATTGTTTAGATTAAGATGTTTGTTTTTATCTAGTCATTTTGAAGATTAATCCTTTTTGCAAGTTGTTCCTGTTGTGTTTTATTAATTGATTTTGTCAATTCATTATTCAGGAACTGTGACAGAAAGACAGTGATTCTTGGTGGTAAATCTTCCTCCCAAACTGTGAGGGCGCTAAGTAAAGGGCACAGAGTACCCTGACTGCTTGGCCTGACACTTCATTCCTAGGGTTAAAAGGAAATCGGTCATTTAGAAAAGGGACGGAGCTTCGGTACATTAACTCATTGACCCGGAAGGGAAATGGTGTGGCAGCTGCGGATTGGAGGAGTGCCTGCAATTGTTTACCAAGGGGTCATTAGTGACGGCATAAGTAGGGGACGAAGCAACTTAATCTGTTCCTTTGTTTTAGTTATTGGGAAAAAAACCTGGAAGGACCTGAGGATCTGTGTATACATATTGTGAGTGTTTTGTTTGTTTTTCTAATTGTATCTTGTTATTATTAGATGGCTAACCTATTCCGGAGTTTGTCGCCAAGGGCCAGCACAAACCCAGAACAGCACTGCACTTGTATCACAGAGAAACTGTATTTGCACCACGAGCACTAATTCACTTGTGTATGTATTTTGTGTTTTGTGTGGGTGAATAATAGACAAGACTATTATTTCGGGACAAACCCGGGGATTACAAATTAGAACATAAGAACATAAGAACATAAGAAAGTTTACAAACGAGAGGAGGCCATTCAGCCCATCTTGCTCGTTTGGTTGTTAGTAGCTTATTGATCCCAGAATCTCATCAAGCAGCTTCTTGAAGGATCCCAGGGTGTCAGCTTCAACAACATTACTGGGGAGTTGGTTCCAGACCCTCACAATTCTCTGTGTAAAAAAGTGCCTCCTATTTTCTGTTCTGAATGCCCCTTTATCTAATCTCCATTAATGACCCCTGGTCCTTTTTTTCTTTTTTCAAGTCAAAGAAGTCCCCTGGGTTGACATTGTCTATACCTTTTAGGATTTTGAATGTTTGAATCAGATCGCCACATAGTCTTCTTTGTTCAAGACTGAATAGATTCAATTCTTTTAGCCTGTCTGCATACGACATGCCTTTTAAACCCGGGATAATTCTGGTTGCTCTTCTTTGCACTCTAGAGCAGCAATATCCTTTTTGTAACGAGGTGACTAGAACTGAACACAATATTCTAGGTGAGGTCTTACTAATGCATTGTAGAGTTTTAACATTACTTCCCTTGATTTAAATTCAACACTTCTCACAATATATCCAAGCATCTTGTTAGCCTTTTTTATAGCTTCCCCACATTGTCTAGATGAAGACATTTCTGAGTCAACATAAACTCCTAGGTCTTTTTCATAGTTCCCTTCTTCAATTTCACTATCTCCCATATGATATTTATAATGCACATTTTTATTGCCCGCATACAATACTTTACACTTTTCTCTATTAAATTTCGTTTGCCATGTGTCTGCCCAATTTTGAATGCTGTCTAGATCATTTTGAATGACCTTTGCTGCTTCAACAGTGTCTGCCACTCCTCCTATTTTTGTGTCGTCTGCAAATTTAACGAATTTGCTTACTATATCAGAGTCTAAATCATTAATGTAGATTAGGAATAGCAGAGGACCTAATACTGATCCCTGTGGTACACCACTGGTTACCTCGCTCCATTTTGAGGTTTCTCCTCTAATCAGTATTTTCTGTTTTCTACCTGTTAACCACTCCCTAATCCATGTGCATGCATTTCCTTGAATCCCTACTGCGTTCAGTTTGAGAATGAATCTTTCATGCGGGACTTTGTCAAAAGCTTTCTGGAAATCTAAATAAACCATGTCGTATGCTTTGCAGTTATCCATTTTCAATGTTGCATCCTCAAAAAAGTCAAGTAGGTTAGTTAGACATGATCTCCCTTTCCTAAAACCATGCTGGCTGTCTCCCAGGATATTGTTACCATATAGGTAATTTTCCATTTTGGATCTTATTATAGTTTCCATAAGTTTACATATAATAGAAGTCAGGCTTCTTGGTCTGTAGTTACCTGGTTCGGTTTTGTCTCCCTTTTTGTGGATTGGTATTACGTTTGCTATTTTCCAGTCTGTTGGTACAACCCCTGTGTCAAGAGACTGTTGCATGATCTTGGTTAGCGGTTTGTAATTAACCTCTTTCTTTTCTTTGAGTACTATTGGGAGGATCTCATCTGGCCCAGGGGATTTGTTTATTTTAAGAGCTCCTAGTCCCTTTAACACTTCTGCCTCTGTTCTGCTAAAGTTATTTAAAACTGGATAGGAACAAGTCGACATATGGGGCATGTTGTCCGTGTCCTCCTTTGTAAAAACCTGTGAAAAGTAATCATTTAATATATTTGCTATTTTTTTTTCTTCATCTATGATTTTGCCATTTGTGTCTCTTAGACATTTAACCTCCTCTTTGAATGTTCTCTTGCTGTTATAATATTGGAAAAACATTTTGGAATTGGTTTTAGCCCCCTTAGCAATATTGATTTCTATCTCTCTCTTGGCCTTTCTAACTTCCTTTTTGACTTGTGTTTGCAGTTCCAAGTACTCTTTCTGTGTGCCTTGTTTTTGGTCCCTTTTAAACGCTCTGTAAAGTGCCTTTTTTCGCTGAATATTTTTTTAAATTGATCTATTAAACCATTTTGGCCATTTTGTTTTAGATTTAGATTTGTCTACTTTTGGGATGTAATTGTTTTGTGCCTCTAGTACTACATTTTTAAAAAACAGCCACCCTTTTTCTGTGGATGTTTTCTCTATTTTACTCCAATCTGCTTCTATTAGTCTCTGTTTCATACCTTCGTAGTTTGCTTTTCTAAAATTGTAAACCTTAGCTTTAGTCATTACTTTTGGGGTTTTAAAAAATATTTCAAATGAGACCATGTTGTGGTCTGAGTTTGCCAATGGCTCTCAGACCTCTGTTTTAGTTATTCTGTCTTCATTATTTGAAAAGACTAAATCAAGGCATGCCTCCCCTCTAGTTGGTGCCTTGACAAATTGCGTTAGGATGCAGTCATTTGTCATTTCCACCATTTCAATTTCGTCCGTCGTGTCCCCCATTGGGTTTTCCCATTTTATACAGGGGAAGTTGAAATCCCCCATTAGTATGGCTTTTTCTTTTCTACACGCATTTCGAATGTCATTGTACAACAGATTATTTTGCTCAGCGTCTGAATTTGGCGGTCTATAGCATGCTCCTATTATTATGCCCTTTGAATTTGTGTCCATTATTCTGACTCATATTGATTCTGCATTGTTTTCTTTGTCCTGATTTAACACCTCGGCTTCAAGGCTATTTCTTATGTATAGCGCTACCCCTCCGCCTCTTCTGTCCTGCCTGTCTTACCTATACAGTGTGTACCCACTAATATTATATTCGTCTCCATCACTCTCAGACAACCAAGTTTCTGTAACACCTATCACATCGTAGTTACTTGTTAGTGCAATAGCTTCAAGTTCTAACATTCTGTTTCTGAGACTAGCATTAAGATAAATACATTTAATAGTGGTCTTACCTGAGTTGTTGCCCTTGTTTTGATGTGGTCTCCCTTCTGTTTTTTTGTCTTCTCCCCCCTTCCTTTCTAGTTTAAATGCTTCTGTACCGCCTGAAGGATCCTTTGTCCGAGTAGATTGGTTCCCTTTCTGTTTAAGTGCAGTCCGTCCCATCTGTATAGATAGTCCTTGTTGTAAAAAGTGATCCAATGTTCAAGAAAGGTGAAGCCTTCCTGTGTGCACCACGATTTCAGCCATGCATTTTGATTTTGTATTTCCAGCTGTCCATATGGTCCTTTGCAAGGCGCCGTCAGTATCCCAGAAAATACCACAGTTTTGGTCTTGTCTTTTAATTACCTTCCTAGCTCTCTGAATTTGTTTTGCAGATATCTTGGCCTGTCTCTTCCAACGTTGTTTGTACCAATGTGGACGAATACACGCTACTGTATACTTAACATAATTTATTGTTTACTGTTTGTTTTGCTGTCAGGCACTGGACATACAAATCATTAAACAACTTTGCACCTGTATTATAATTTTCTGTCTGTTCATTGATTACCTGCACCTGCACACTGTTAACCACTGCCAGAGGAACCCACAAAGTGTTCACACATTTGATGAAAACATCTATTAATTTCTCACTAACACATGGATGTAATTGCAATTGATTGTCTGATTTAGTCCTTGTTGTGGAATGTTGTTGAGTGGGCAGACAAGGGCATGAGTTTTGTTCAGTTTTATGAAGCTTGAACTGCATTTATTCTTCCTCAAAAGGGCCAAATATGTTCTATGTTGTTTTAAATTACTTACTGATTGTATATTGATTCAAACTGTGTGTGTGGGAGGGGGGGGGGGGGGGTCAGAATGTTTTTATGTTGTGAAAGAAAAGTATTTTTCTGTTTGTACAAGTTTTCCATTCAGGACCAGCAGCAGGATATTTTAACTCACCTCAATCCCCACTCTCATTTCTGCAGCAAGTTCTCAGCTGTCAGACACTTTTCTAAGCCAAAAGGGTATTATAGTTTCCAACTACTGACCAAACATCTACAGCCAAAATCTGTTTTATTCAACTTTTTTTTTAATGGGAAAGCAAGTTTTGGTTTAAAACTCACACAGTCTGCCAGTGGTCTGAGTATTTTTCAATATGTCTTGATCTTGGTTAATGGTGTTTTCATATTCCCTTTAGTCTCTTTCATGCATGCTGTAATTCCTCTTTTTTGATAGTCATGGAAATACTTCCATGGTACAGAATTCCCTTCAGTGTTTAGCTATTCCAAAATAAAACCAAACTTAAACTGGAACAGACAATCAGTTTCTCCAAAAAGAAAAAACAATTCACGACGAACAAGACCAAATGAGAAGTCACCGCAGAAGTTGCAGAAGTAAAAAAATGTACAAGACCTATTGTATTGCATATGATCAATATTTCCATACTATTTTCTTAAATATGATAAATTAAAAATAATGTAAAAGACTGGAAAACATTAAATTAAATATATTTTTAAAAGACCAAACAGCATAATGTACCAGATTTGAATTAACGTTTCCCTGCTTTCTTAACGGAAGTTGTTTAGGCATGCTTGAGCAAGCGCAGTGCTCTGTGTACCTTTTTTTAACACGTAGCTGAAAATAACACTACACCTGTAATAAGTGTCGAGTTACGAGTACAGCATGGTGTCGAATTACGAAATTGAGAGGCAGGATGACTGTGTGTGTATGTGTGTGTGTGTATATATATGTATATACAGTATATATATATATATATATATATATATATATATATATATATATATATATATATATATATATATATATACTGCAGCAAATATATAGAGGGTACACCAAAAACTTTAATGGATTACCATTAATGAGGAATGGAGGCTATTTTCTTTTTATACTGGCCATCCTCATAATTCAAATAACCATAGTTTCTGTTTTATAACTAGTACAATGTTTGGACAAATACTTATGTTTATACCTAAGGTAAACAACATTTTGACTATGTTGTTGAAGAGTTGTAGGTCTCAGTTATGACCATCTTCAAATCTCTCATTATTTAACCATTATTTTGAAAATAACTTGTTTTGACAACACATGATATCAGAACAATCATTTTAATGAGAGTAGATTGTTTACTCTTATGTAAACCAGGACCTATGGCATGATTAATTATTCCGAACATAAAGCTCTAATGACATCTGTCAGCACTGTGCCTCTGTTACTGTGCACTAGATTCACAACAAGTACTTGTATATACAGCCCCTGTGTTAGAGTTAACAAAATAATGCCAGTCAGTCTCGCATAATATTGTAGCGTGCACGGGGGAAGGCAGCAGCAAATGGTAGGTGACGTAATCACACACATAAGCCCGGCTCTATTGTACAGCGGTATTGGCGCTATGCTTTAGTGCGAGATGTCCTGTGTGTAGATTGCCTCGCCCTGTGTGATGCGTTAACCGAAATCGCTACATGTATGTATTGCCATCACTTTACAGATCTCACAGTTTCCTGAATAAAAGACACATCCATTATAGTAAATGCGTGTTTGATTAATATACAACAGTGGTTCCCAACCTGTGGTCTGTGAGTAAACTCCAGGTGATCTGCAAACAACTCCCAAAATTAAGCAGTTCTTGCATAAATCCATTTCTGCACAATCACATGTTGTACTACTAAAATATGTATTAATAAGCAACACAACAAACAGCTTTAACCACATAATACATAAGATATGTATGAAGTCTGTATTTGCCTCCCATCTGTTTTCTTTTAATACGTGTGTCTGTAGTTTATGTTAGCTGATGCAATACCAAACATCGCCTTCAAAGCCGCCATTAACTGAAACAGCTTTCTATTTGAAACAATACTAACTAAATAACTTGCATTGTCTTGTCGAAATTACAGACTTCTTTTTTTTTAAGCCAGTAATAGTATTCACGTAAATGGCCATTTTTCTAATCTGTGCTTGTTTTCACTTTTCTGGAAAAAAAAAACGTAATCTGTCTCCAGCCTTGTTGCTCCACATAAAGTAGCGCACTGCATTCAATATTCCTAGCTCGGTTGAAAGGACTAAATTAAAATACAAAACATTAAAACCACAGTTTTTGTACTTTTCATTTTCAACAATATACAACATGTGCTACAGTGTTGCCAGGGATATAGGAATATTCCTATTATTTTCATTTTAGAAGTTTTTGGAGAGGTTAGCTTCATAGTAACAGAAGTTAATGTGAACCAAAAAGAGACTTTGTTACTGTACCATAGTGTGAATGATCGATTTAAGGTTTAATTTCCAGGTTTAATATCTCACAAGACTGTATGTGAAAAGGACATTTCAACACTACACAGTCTCTAGTCTGTTCTTGACGCTGTCATTACCCAAAACAAGAACTGACAAATTCCTGCAAACTTCTAAAAGAAAGCCATAACCCAGTCCAGAATATTTAGCACTGCTATTTACATTACTGGATCCGAGGACGACCCAAAGCCCCAGAGTTTTTGTCAAATTAAGCTCTTAAACCTGAAAAATTGAGATGGCATTTATCTACAAACATTCAGAATGTGAAAAAAGCTGACTTTTTTAAACAAAAGAAACAGAAACTTTGCCATCAGCAACTTTCAATGCGCAAAATGACAAGGTTGCTTGATGAACTTGTAGCGAAGATTCAACCCCAGGGATCTCATTAAGTTAGGTAAGTTATATAACCTCTTTACTTTCTACATGTACTTATACATATACACGAAAATGCTGTTGTGAAAAGATGTGTGGCAAGTGGTCCATATTGTGGCGAACCGCGGTTCCCACAGGCAGGGGGTTCTCACAGGTGGAGGTGGGACGTGAATCCGGGACCTCCCGCTCTGAAGCATAGCGCCGATACCGCTGTACAAAAGAGCCAGCTGTCTTGCAGGAGCTGATGGATTGGGCTTATGTCTTGATATTTGCTTACGTCACCTACCAGCCCTGACCCCTACCCCCGTGCCCGCTACAATATTTTTCAAAGCATGAGCGTCATTAAGTGGGAACATATTGTAACGCTCTCGTCGCGTCTGTGAGTGTAACAAGACTCGGGGAGACCAGACAGGATTCCACACAGCCGGTTTGTGCTGTCTGCTAGGTGGGTCCTGGTGGCGGGTGCTGTAGCTAGGTACTCTACGGTGAAAGGGAGTGTGCTAGGGCTCAGGCACCGAGGCAGACTGAGTGATCGCTGCCCTTATAAGGGTGACCAACTCTGTAGGCCAGGTGGGGGTGCTGGTGCCAACCGGGGCTTCCTCGTCACTGGGTTGGGCCATGCGGGCTCTGGGTGGTGTGTGGTCGGACCTCCTCTACTGCTGACTGTTTCCCCCCCAGAGGCCCGGACATGCTTCCCCTCCTCGAGCACAGTCTCGACTCTTTCTGTGTGAGCCATGGCGAGCTCTAGGGAGGTTGGGGCAGCAAGCTGGACCTGCTGACGCAGGACAGTTGGGGTCAGTCCACGGACAAAGGCCTCCATGGCCAGGTCCTCTTGGGAGGCTGGCGGGAAATCGGGGTACCCTCTTCGGGCCAGGTACCTGACGTCAGGTCGACTGCAGGCTCCACCCTGCCGAAGCGGCGCTCTAGGGCTGTGGCTAACACATCATGCTGGACCATCTTGTCTGGGCCCAGGTCCAGCAGAACATGCAGCACTTCTCCCTCCAGTGCAGCTGCCAGCTGTCCAGCCTTCTCAGCAGGCCCCCAGCCATTAGTGAGCACTGCCATTTTGAACTTAGTATGGTAAGCCTCCCATGGGGGACTTCCCATCATAGCGGGATTCACTGCTCACTGCTCACTGCTTTCACTGCCTGCCTGCTTGCCCCTGGCATCATGTTATTCCCACTCCCACGCTCTCTCCCATCAAACACAGACTCAGCAGGGCCTCTTGGTTTAAACAGGCTACCAGACTGCTGGCTTTTTCCTTATCAGCCCATCCTTTTATCATTGCCATTATTTTGAATTGTTACAGAAAGTCTTGCCAGTCAGCCTTACCATCATACTGTAGCTGGTGGTAGTAGGCCCCTTGGTTTACTTCCTGCCGAGCCGAGCGCGTGTCCGGTGGTGACGTCGCCTCCTTCTTGATATGCACTTGTGCTCCTCCCACCCCTGCGGGTGACGATGTTCCCGCCATCTCTTCTTCTCCTTTGACGATGATGATGTACTGCCCCTCAGCCTGCAGGACAGTCTGCCATCCTGCCATCTCCACCATCTTGTCCTCCCTCTTTTCTTTGGCCTGCGGGCCTTCATCTCTCTCTCTCTCTCTCTCTCTCTCTCTGTGCTATCTCCTTCCCATGTGGCGCCCGTCTTTGAGTCACTCCTGACCCTTAGTTCAGCCACCAGCTCCTCCAGACTGGCTCGCAGCTCGTCCCCTCTCAGCAGCGTCGCGTCTTCTATCTTCTCCCGCTGTTGTTGCTTCACTCCTCGTTTCAGGCGCTGCATGATCCCACTTCCGAACACCAATGTTATGCTGTCGTCACATCTGCGAGTGAAAGAGGACTTGGGGATACCAGATGGGATTCCAAACTTGCCGTTTTATTAACTGAACTAAATAAAATAACAACAAATTTGTGCCGGGGTTCACGCCAAAATAATAAAACAAAACTAATTCCCTCACTCTCTCGTTGTCTTACTCTCCCTCCCTCGCTCTTTCTCTCTGTTCTTCTTGCTCTCTCACTCAATCTCACTCTTCCTTTTTCACTGCACACTCCAGACTTTCTGCGGGGTTATTCTCTCACTGCTTCACAGATCAGGCCCTCACTTTCAGCTTATCACTCGGTCCCTCGCAGTCATGCACAATCACTCGCTCTCAAGTCTGCGCGCCTTCTCCCGCTCGCTGCTCGCCGCCTCTTTATAAGACATTTTCCTGGTTAGATTGTAAAATATAAATACCCTAATTAGAGCGTAACCAGAAAATACAGTGTTTATTTCAGTGTATATTAAAATATTTTACAGTGCCGTGAAAAAGTATTTACCCGCTGTCTCATTTTCTGCATTTTTGTATATTTTTGACACTGAATGTTATCAGATCTTTAGCCAAAACCTAATATCAGATAAAAGGGACCTTGAGTGAACAAATAACACAAAAATGTGATACATATTTCATTTATTTATTAAAGAAAGTTATGCAACACCAAATGCCCCCGTGTGAAAAAGTAATTGCCCCCTTAGACTCAGTAACTGGTTACGCCACCTTTAGCAGCAATAACTGCAACCAAACGCTTCCTGTAATAATTGATTAGTCTCTCACAGCGCAATGGAGGAATTTTGGCCCACTCCTCCATGCAGAACTGCTTCAACTCAGTGACACTTGTGGGTTTTCGAGCATGAACTGCTCGTTTCAGGTCCTGCCACAACATCTCAATGGGGTTTAGGTCTGGACTTTGACTAGGCCATTCCAAAACTTTAAATTTCTTGTTCTTCAACCATTCTGATGGAGACTTGCTTGTGTGTTTCGGATCATTGTCTTGCTGCATGACCAAACTGCGCTTCAGCTTCAGCTCACGGACGGATGGCCTGACATTCTCCTGTAGAATTCTCTGATACAGAGCAGAATTCATGGTTCCTTCAATGATGGCAAGGTGTCCAGGTCCTGATGCAGCAAAGCATCCCAAAACCTTGACACTACCACCACCATGCTTGACCGTTGGTATGAGGTTCTTACTGTGGAATGCAGTGTTTGGTTTTCGCCAGACATAACGGGGCCCATGTCGGCCAAAAAGTTCAACTTTTGACTGATCTGTCCATAGAACATTGTTCCAGAACTCTTGAGGACCATCCAGGTGCTTTATGGCAAACTTGAGACGAGCATTCATGTTCTTCTTAGTGAGCAATGGTTTCCGCCTTGCTACTCTGCCATGAATCCCATTTTTGCCCAGTGTCTTTCTGATGGTGGAGTCATGAACACTGACCTTAGCCGAGGCGAGAGAGGCCTGCATATCCCTGGATGTTGTTCTAGGGTTCTTTGTGACTTCCTGGATGATTTTACGCCTTGCTCTTGGAGAGATTTTGGCAGGACGGCCACTCCTGGGAAGATTCACTACTGTCCCAAACTTTCTCCATTTGGACAATATGGCTCTGACTGTGGTTCGGTGGAGCACCAGAGCCTTAGAAATGGCTTTGTAACCCTTTCCAGACTGATAGGCATCAACAACATTTTTTCCGGAGGTCTTCAGGAATTTCTTTAGTTCGTGGCATGATGTGCCTCTAGAACCTGTGTGATGACAACTTCACTCTGATGGTAAGGGCCAAAGTTAGTCATATTTATATTGGGCAGGGCTGGCCCAAATCAAGATTGGTTGTTAACCAAAGTACTCAAACAGCTGACCCTAATTATGCCTTTAATTGGGTTGAGTTAACTAGGGGGGGGGCAATAACTTTTTCACACCTGAAGATTGCATGTTTGATTACCTTGCACACCAAACAAACTTTGGTGTCATTTTTTCTCTGACTCCCTCTATATACTACTACAACCCACAAAAAAATCTGACCAAATTCAATATGAAAAATGTACAAAAATGCAGAAAATCAGACAGGGGGCAAATACTTTTTCACGGCATTATATATGACCTCATTGCAAATGTAGTAGATTATTCTCCCTAAAACTGTTTATCCAAAAGCTATCCACAAACTGCAGTTTATATCTGTCTAATGAATGTAAGTATAGTAGGTATATAATTAACTAAACCCATTATTGTAAATTAATATAGTCTACAGGCATGTTTATGAGTTTCTGTTAACATAAAACAGCTTAATATGCAGCATCTGGAAGACACAAAGTACCTTTGAACTACCTATCAGCATAATTTATGACCAAGCAGAGTTGTTCAAGCAAAAATAGCTACTGGCAGAAAAATACCCTAGTTATCACATACCACAAATTCGGGTTTCAAATAGTTTTTCATAATAAAGTTTACTCCTATTTGTATATAATACAAATTGTACCTTTTAATTATATATTTTTATGTACCCGAAATGGCTGCCACAGTGTTTATGTAATGCTTTATCGTATAAAATGAAGTGTTTGAAAACTAATTAACTAATTTCACAACTAATGGGGTTTCCAAGTATACAGATGAATCTAAAATCATTGTTTATTTCAGTATGTGTCTGTCAGTTGAGGTACAGGTACAGCATATACATATACAGACGTGCTCAATTTTGTTGGTACCCTTACAGCTCATTGAAATAATGCTTCATTCCTCCTGAAAAGTGATGAAATTAAAAGCTATTTTATCATGTATACTTGCATGCCTTTGGTATGTCACAGAATAAAGCAAAGAAGCTGTGAAAAGAGATGAATTATTGCTTATTCTACAAAGATATTCTAAAATGGCCTGGACACATTTGTTGGTACCCCTTAGAAAAGATAATAAATAATTGGATTATAGTGATATTTCCAACTAATCAGTTTCTTTAATTAGTATCACACATGTCTCCAATCTTGTAATCAGTCATTCAGCCTATTTCAATGGAGAAAAGTAGTCACTGTGCTGTTTGGTATCATTGTGTGCACCACACTGAACATGGACCAGAGAAAGCAAAGGAGAGAGTTGTCTGAGGAGATCAGAAAGAAAATAATAGACAAGCATGGTAAAGGTAAAGGCTACAAGACCATCTCCAAGCAGCTTGATGTTCCTGTGACAACAGTTGCAAATATTATTAAGAAGTTTAAGATCCATGGAACTGTAGCCAACCTCCCTGGGCGCGGCCTCAAGAGGAAAATCGACCCCAGATTGAACAGAAGGATAGTGCGAATGGTAGAAAAAGAACCAAGGATAATTGCCAAAGAGATACAAGCTGAACTCCAAGGTGAAGGTACGTCAGTTTCTGATCGCACCATCTGTCGCTTTTTGAGCAAAAGTGGGCTCCATGGAAGAAGACCCAGGACGACTCCACTTTTGAAAGAAAAACATAAAAAAGCCAGACTGGAATTTGCTAAAATGCATATTGACAAGCCACAATCCGTCTGGGAGAATGTCCTTTGGACAGATGAGTCAAAACTGGAGCTTTTTGGCAAGTCACATCAGCTCTATGTTCACAGACGAAAAAATGAAGCTTTCAAAGAAAAGAACACACCATACCTACAGTGAAACATGGAGGAGGCTTGGTTATGTTATGGGGCTGCTTTGCTGCGCCTGGCACAGGGTGCCTTGAATCTGTGCAGGGCACAATGAAATCTCAAGACTATCAAGGCATTCTAGAGCAAAACGTACTCCCCAGTGTCAGAAAGCTCTGTCTCAGTCGCAGGTCATGGGTCCGCCGACAGGATAATGACCCAAAACACACAGCTAAAAGCACCCAAGAATGGATAAGAACAAAACATTGGACTATTCTGAAGTGGCCTTCTATGAGTCCTGATCTGAATCCTATCGAACATCTATGGAAAGAGCTGAAACTTGCAGTCTGGAGAAGGCACCCATCAAACCTGAGACAGCTGGAGCAGTTTGCTCAGGAAGAGTGGGCCAAACTACCTGTTAACAGGTGCAGAAGTCTCACTGAGAGCTACAGAAAACGTTTGATTGCAGTGATTGCCTCTAAAGGTTGTGCAACAAAATATTAGGTTAAGGGTCCCATCATTTTTGTCCATGCCATTTTCATTTGTTTTATTATTTACAATATTATGTTGAATAAAAAATCAAAAGCAAAGTCTGATTTCTATTAAATATGGAATAAACAATGGTGGATGCCAATTACTTTTGTCAGTTTCAAGTTATTTCAGAGAAAATTGTGCATTCTTCGTTTTTTGTGGAGGGGTACCAACAAATTTGAGCACGTCAGTATATATATATACTGTATATATATATACTGTGTATATATATATATATATATATATATATACATTTTTTTAAATAAAATGTATCTTGCTATATTCTATTTAAAACCAATCAGTTATTCTATATGGATTCAACTATATATATATATATATATATATATATATATATATATATATATATATATATATATATATATATACATATAGCAAATAGATTGCTAACTGTCTTTTATAGATGACATTAAGTATCAGTCACAGCATTTTCCATAATGATTTGGTGAACTAATTATTCTAAACGAAGAGAAAATGAGATAACAAATGAATCTTCTCAATCAATATAGAAGATAATCTTGCTACAGCCAAACTGAATTTATTTACCAGCAAATGCATTATTCTAATTTCAATATGGGGGAGGGGGGGTTTGCCGATTTTGGCTGGGTAACCAGTGAGAGAGCTACATTGACCTTTGTGCTTCTGTGGGTTTAGGAAGGAAAGGCAGCTGGGGCAAATTCACCTCTTGACCACTACTGGTCAGGTGTCAGATGAGTAAAGATGAGAGACTTCCCTGGGTAGGCCCTTGGCTTCATAATACAGTAGCTTGGTAACATTGGTTGCTTGGATTTGGTGAGTGAAATGAGGTGATTGGTTTGCAGGAATGGGGGTTACCTGTTGCATCTTCAGTCCTCCTGATCGGTAAGAGGGTTGCAGTGGTGAGGCATTATTTGTATAGGGCATTTCAAAACTAGAAAAGATTAAATCCAGCTATTACAAACTGCTTCACCTATTTCAGCTCCTGTAGCTAATCCCTTGATTTAATACATGTTCTAAACAAAAGGGGGTTTATTGCCTTGTCCAAATGAATCAGTCTCTCCTCCACAGCCAAGAGGGTTTGGGGCTAATATTAAATGTAACAAAATCAATTCATTCTTATTTACTTCACTACTGAAAAACAAACAACTCTTCATTAACCATTGGGATTGGTAAGTCATTGCTGCTGAATTTCCAATTGCAGAATTTGACAATGCTTTTTCGGTGAATTGGTTTGTAGATCACTAGGGCCTTTATATCCACTCTGCTAATTATTTATCTGCCCAGGTGGTCAAAAAGCATGTAACAACCACATGATTCTGAGAAGGACTATGATTCAAACATGATTTCTTTCTATCACATCATTTTTTTCTCAATTACTTTGTGTGTGGCTTGTTAATTTGTTTTCTTGTAATTTACAGCATATGATGTTTGGTAATGAACAAGTCTCATTTCGATAACAATCCACTGATTGAAAAACTGGATACCATTCTCAGGGTTTCCTTTGGGCAGTCACCTTGTCTCTTCGTTAGTATGAATAAAGGTTATTTTATCTTGGTTGGTAATTTTCCATTGGTATTTCTCCATGTTCTGTTAAGTAGCAACTTGAGGTAAAGAGAGTCTTTGTTTTGTGTTTCACAAATGATGTAATTGACTCGGTCAATGTAATGTCAGTTGCCATAGTACTGGTTACAAACAGAGAAATATAGTAGACAGCTTAAACAAAAGATGACTAGTATTAAAGTATAGTAATCTGAAGGCACGTATTAGCTGCCTACCAAATTCAGTATGAATAATAGATTGTGGATATAACTGGTATAAATATAGATTGTCAGTCAGATGAATTAGGCCAGCCAACCATAGCACGTTTTCAATTTTCTTTAAATCACATTTATTACTTTTCAAATTGTACTGAACTACTGTATTGACCTTTAGTACTCTATGTGGTAAAATATCTCAAACTAACCATTTTAATCAGAAATTATCTAAATCTACAAGTGAAAAGGGGGCTCTTGTATTTTGTATCTTGTATTCATCCCTGTGTTTAAAACCCTGATAAGACCATATTTGATAACAACATTAAAACCCCATTTACAGGTAATGTAATGCTAATATGGTGTTTTTTAAGGGCTTGGTGTAAAGGCAGGAAGCACTGCATCTAGATGCTTGTGTTGCTATCCCCCCAATGTAGATTGGGGTCTGTGATTTAGTATAATGTTTCAAAATGGATTTCCATGTAGTCAGGCACACACAAACCAAGATAAACATATATACTGTAGACATATTATACCTTGTTTCCTCTGATAAAGCTAAGATAATATTTCTTAGCACAGTTATGTGCAGCTGTTCAGCTGTAATAGTAATTAACTTACATAATTACAAGAATTAAACCTTTGAGGAATTGTATTACATTAATATCTACCAAACCACCCATTCTTAGCACTGCCGATGGAGTTCTATGTACAGGTGGTCTTTAGCACAGGTTTGACTGTATTATGTTTCTGGGTTTTTTTTCATTCATGAATTGGCTTGCAGGTTTATCACCTGTATTGTGGATGATCTCACTTTTCTAGCTCCATTATAAATTACATTCTATTCTATATACTTCTATAAAAACATTTCCCACTGGGTTGGTGCTAAAAGAAAAGCTAGCTAGCGAGGTCATGGTTTTGATTGATGGTTGATCACAGTTCATCTGTTCACCATGTTTATTGGGATCCCAGTACATAAGTAATTTATTTGCATGCTAGCAGTTAATTATCTATGTGTAGCAACACGGGAGGCAGGCACATGATCCCATAATAAAGGGACCGCCCACTGGGATTCCAATACAGAGAAAAAACATTTTGTTTTGTGCGGCATAAATAAGAAGTTATTTACATGAAGTTACCCATTTATTAAAGTTCAGTTACCTGTTAAAAAAAAACAGTCAATAGATTTGCCATAGGGGTTGCTTGTGTGTATCTACCATTAGCTTGCCATTGCAATTTTGTGCAATTTTGGAGTATATCTTTGTTAAGAATGTTTATTACGCCTTATATTGGTTTTCTGCTCCAACAAATATTTGAGACATAAAAAGACAGCTTGATTAGTCTTGGAAAAATAATTATATCTTGAAATTTTCATATGGTAAAATCTCTTTTGATTATCTATTCACTATTTAGTAACAAGCAACTGAACTAAAAAAAATAAGAACATAAAAAAGTTTACAAACAAGAGGAGGCCATTCGGAAAGAGAGGAGAACATAAAATACTAATAAAAAGCTTTTCAGAAAAATATTTCAAACTCAATATTGGAGCAACAGAACTAAGACCCTTTTAGAATGATTGTAACATTATATATATATATATATATATATATATATATATATATATATATATATATATATATATATATATATATATAATTTGAAACTATTTACCCTACAATTTTAGATAGTTTTCTTTTTAGTTTTTAGTTCCTTTGATGTGTATAACCCTGCCTAAATATTCTAAGTTCAAGGATACATTTATTTTAGTTAAGACAGCAGCTCTGACTGATTTGAGGGCTTATTTCCCAGTCCAAATCACAAATGTTTAAGGACAGAGTCTGATAGGGATGATACCTGGTGATTGCCATTCTAGAGAACAGAAGGAATGGCCTTTTCCTGAGGAAACTATAGGCAGTAATAATTAAGGAATCGACATGTTTATTCTACAGTACAATTTAAATACCTTGCAGGCCTTCCTGGTTTCCATGGTGGCCCTACACCTTATTGACATTGATAAGGCCGGTGTTTGGTATGCTTATGTGATAGGAGTAGGTAGGTGTGGGTGAGCCACTGGACACAAAGATAGACAGACAGAGGCGAAACTGGAGTAGTTACGCCACACAGGATTTATTTGTTGCAGCAAAGTCACGGCCAGGTACCAACAATGGTATTAACCAGGTGACAATACATGGTGGTGTACAATACAGAGGAACAAAAATCAAAAAGAGTACACTGTCAAAACACAACTATGAAATAACAGGTGCTGTGAAAATGGCAGTGCGCTGCTCCTACTACAAAGGAGGTTCTGCTGACACACCTCTGCTTACTATACTTTTCAAATAGGATTTAAAAATCCCTAAACTAATCTCTGTTCCATTTCAGTGAATTATATAGCAACACTGAGATCGATGGTTAAAACAGCTTTTGTTTCCTTGGTATTTGCTTAATGCACAGCTCCAACAAGGCATCTTTTTTCACACCGTAGTAGTGACCTGTTTGGTCCCAGGTCTCAGCACGGGGGTAGCAGGGCTTTTTTTTACAGTGAGACGCTCCGAAACAAACACAGCTGGTAACGTGTCACAGGCGCTTACTGCAGTGTCTGGCGCTCTCCTACAAACATACACATGCCTCTAAGAAGCCAGTAACGCAACTCTCTCTGTTACAGCTTATGTTTTTCTGTCCTTTAATTGCTTCAAGTCTGTTTTATGTTGTCACTTCCAAATCTCTGTGAATGAGACATGACATTTAAGGTGGATATGCAATCTTTAGAAATCAAGAAACTCACTTTTTTATGATCAACTTAAGCTCCTTACCTTCACACCAAGAAGAGAATGTAATAACATGGTATCACCTTAAAAGAGAGTTGGGCACTATAAAGTTAAATAAATATGAATATTGTTCTCTGGGTGGAAAGTACTTTAGTACTTCACTGGACCGCAGGTTAGATGACTTTAACCAAGCAGCTGTGGTAGAAAAGGGTAAAAAAAAAATTCTAAAGATGTATGGGACAAGTCCAGCCTAAACATCTTACTACACAGCACTTTTGTTATCAATCTGGACAAAACTTTGGCCTACATTCCCCACAATCCTGCTGCTGTTCTCTGGGGCCTGTCTCCATTATTCTCCTACACTCTCCAGTACCCGTACATCAAACTCCATCACACACCAACAACCAATCCTAACCACATGTGCATCCCTATTCACAGCTCAAAGAAACTCCAATAATAAACTAAAACCCAGGGATTTGATTTATCTCCCAGATTATATTGATTTCAAGCCGATGCATACCTCAACCTGAGCTGGTATTGCTACATTAAAGCTGGAGAAGTAGTGCCCAACCACAACCAAACCACCATGCCCTTCCAGCGGTTAGCACCATGTAGGACATCTGGCCCAGTTACAGTGTTTTAAGAAACCAGTTCTTATCTAAGTTTTAATTTTAAAATGTAGGCGCAAATAAATTATTATACTATTACATTTTGTTTAGAATTTAAACTTGTAAATTCCATTAACTTAAAAACAGAATACACTATATATATATATATATATATAGAATCACCGTCGAGCCCTCTTGAGGTGTCGTGGGCTAGTCGACGAAACACTGAGGATGGAAGGTGCCCACTTGAAAACCCCAGAGATGTACCCTACTTAGCTCAATCCAGACGGTTGTCATGCTGATGCGCTGGGGAGACCGCACTTTGGTTGATCCCCGGAGCCAGCATCGCAGCCGTTGTGTGTGCTGATGCGCCAGGGAGGCAAAATAAGCTGATCCCTGGAGCCAGCATTACACTTCAGCCATTAACACCAGACAGAAGGATATCTACATCATCATATGGAAGGAAACGTAAATGGATGGAGACACATATGGATCACATTAGTTTACTGTAAAGCTACGTCTTAGTTGGTGCTTATCTTGGCGAGAGCCGAGTTCAAATCAGCATGAAGTTTTAACATCTACTCTCGTGTAATGGAAATCATTATCAATGGGTAATTGGGAAATATGCAAATTTCAGCATTACAAGAGCCAATCAAATCACGTGAAAGTCGCCTAAGTCTTCTACATTCACAGCTTTTAAAAGTCAAGGCACAGTATAATCTTTCTGGCCTCCCAATAACACTGAAGCTCAATAGGCACTATTATGAACGCATGTGATAATCTGACATGTGAAACTTTTTCAGTTATGCTGTTAATTCCACTTGTGATTATATGCATTTGCACTGATGGTTACAAAATGCATCTTCAGCTCAATAAGGTCATTTTAAAGATCATTTTAAACAGATTCTGAGGTCACATTTGCAAATACCAGGCACTCCGGTATCACTTCCTGAGCTTGTACTGTACCCTTATCATCTCTGCAACTGCTTTTCACTGTGCTTCCTGAGATGTTAGACTGAAATTTGACTTTCACAGCTTACTGCTTTTAAAAGTTGATTTAACCGCAAAAGAGATTATGGACTGTGATCATTTAAGCCAAACAAGTATCATTCTTCTAAAATAATTAAAAAAGAACTAACTTTTCCTTATGAAGAAGTAATGTTTGACCTTCTCTTGTTAACAAAGCAGCTTCAGTTGGCAAGCTATATAACTTTATATGGGCAATGCAATTTACACGCATATTAATTCTGAAGCTTGGATTCAATCATAGATCTAGCAATTGCCAACATATGCATCTTGTCTATTAGCTAAGCTGAAAGGGTTTTCTAATAAAGTTCACAAGTAGTTATCTGAAATATGACCTGCCGTTTATCTCTCTTGCTTTGTCTTGTTTACAACACATCTTGCTTTGCTTGACTAGATAAATAGCCCATCTTCAAATACATACATACAAAGTATAAAGGACACTGTACATAAATGATATTGTGCAAACAGCTACCAGGGGCCATTGTTTTTCTTAATCCATGCAGCCATCTATGCCAGATAAAGTATTTATAGTTGTATTGTTAAATCAAATATTGTTTTGGATTGTATTGCTTTTTAGGTTCTCACATGCTATGTTATGTTCTTTCTGGAACAAATTATGTCCTTCTGACCATTTATCAGGAGTTTCATCTTTGCTGGTAAATTCTTTGCCTACTCTTAAATTCTTCAGACCTCATTAAAGCTGTGGTTTATATTTTACTGCCAGATTTCTCTTTACAGTGGCCCATTTAATACCGTCATAGCAAGTATTAAAAACTAGCTTGCATTCATACAGGAAATGCTGTAACACAGCTGCTGTATCTCCAGCTAGAAGAGAACAAAGAGGGTTGATGAAATATAATCTAACCTGTGATAAACAGAGGCCTGGTGGTTTTGTTTTCAAGGGTTTCTTCTTTTATTTAAATGTTATGTGCTCAAAGGTATTTAGGCAGACGAAGCTCAATACAGCTCTGCTGGAATTGTCACTGTTTCAATGTTGTTCGTTGAAAGCAACCTGTAAACTCAGATCAGAGGTATTGTACGGTCAGATTACCATTACCAATGTGGGACCATAGTAAACTACGGTAAATGCATAGTGCAAGCTTTGGTAAATGTCTGTACAAATGTACCATTGTACAGTGATCTTTTATAGAGGCTGTCTGACAACCCCAACAAAAATAAATGGCACCAAGCCCAGACAATACATCACTATGACAGAGAAACAATATTTTACAAATCAAATAAAACAAAATTACATTTTTATCTTATGCAATCCACTTTACTGTGGAATTGAAGCCTGGAATAGGAAACAGCCAACAATTTTTGCTACCTGGCAATAGACTTCTTAATGTGTTTAACCCAGCCAGTGCACACACATGCGAAGACTCCCATGATCTTGTAAATATTTGTAAAATGTGTATAAAATCAACAGTTTGAGATAAACCAAATGCATTCCTCAAGGTATATCGAAGGCATGTATTTAAATGTGTGTCAATCATGAAAGTGACATACCGACAGATAAATTCAACCAGTGGATTTCAAACAAAGACCCAAAAAGTATCCAGTTCTTGTAGCGTCTGAAGGCAAAATCAGAGATCTTTGAATCATTCTGGTCCCTTGTCACAGCAATGGCAAGCTCTTTCATGTTTAACACTGACAGGTTCCTGTGGTATGTGTGTGGTTAAGCTGTTTACTGTATTTATTCATTACTTCAATATGTTTTGAATGATAAAAATATTTGATGTTATACAGACTATATCTAATTGTAAACGTGTAAAAAAGGACCGAGCTCTAGCAGCTGTGCTTGTAAACAATGAGGTAAAACTTGAGTAGTAATGCAAGTGGACAGATGCTTTGCCTAATGTCATTGCCATTGCTGGCAAATAACCTGGCTAGCATGGAGTACTGTAAACATTTTACCAGAAACTACCCCTTCCCACCACAGGCACCCTCCTGTTGCATGGCTTGTTCCATTTAGGTTATCAGCTTTCAGGCACAAATGTGTAAAAGTGTATTTACATGTAATAATATAAATTGCACATGAATGCTAACTTACATTACATTCATCAGTTTACACAAAATACCAAGAAACACATTTCAAAATAATCCAAATGAGGTGTTTTTACCAGTCCCAGACTGGATATTTCACCTATCATACTAGGAATCTTAGTAACAGGATCCACATATTCTGTAACAATAGTAAAAGGTCACTGTCGTATGCCTTTTCTGATTCCACCAACTATGTCATTTAAATTTACCAACAATGATTTATTACTTGGCTGTGTCCAAAGCTGTGCGTATTATTCAAGAAACTTATACATATATTTCAGAGGTGTTTTGATAAATTAAGTCATTTTTAAACATTTCTTTAGTTTCTATGGGACACTCAACCAAAGCAGCCAAAACAAATCGCTAGGCAAAGTGTAGTGAATTTGCAGCTGGTTTTGCTGACCCCGAATAACACTAGGCTTGGACTACCTTACTTAAAGTCACATTAGGTAGTCCAGGATTAGTGCTAATCGGGGTCTGTGGAACCAGCCAGTACTGTTTTTCCGCTCAAATAATGCGCAGTTCCTTGTTTTCTTTATTTAAAAAAAAAAAAAAAAAAAATAGCCATCTGTTCCCAACAGATTATCTTGTTTAAAAAATATATTACCCATGTGGGGGGGGAAATTTTTTTTTTTAAAACCATATGGGGCACTGCAGCACCATTTGTATAATAGTTTATTTGCACCTGAACAGCGGTTATCAACTCGTTTCAGCGGAACATACCGTCATATATCAAAATAAAAACAAGCTTACAATACAGTACAGAAGAAAATTAGAAACGTATTCTGAAGTAGAATTACTTTGCCCACAAACATATTTTGTAACTCATCTTTAACATTACCCAAAAGTAGGCTACCATTATACATGTAAATTAAATAAAATATAAAGTCAGATATTCTCTTTAACATCTTGGTATGAGCACTTGAATACGTGGTTGGGATTATGAATGGGTGCAGCGGAAGCATCGTCTACCCGGACATGACGCCAGCCAATGGGAAAGTCTTGTGCGTGGGGGTATGACGTTGGACGCCGTAGTGTGGGGATTGGAATGTTACAGTGTAGCAGTCGGAACCACTGCATTTGGTAACTGGACACTAGGATCAGAGACTTTCTTAGTTTACAACTTTGTTCGAATTCTCTCTGTCCAGGGAAATCGGAACATTGGAATATTTGAAGCCGTGGTTATTTTTCATAACAAACCCGTGTTGCTGTGGTTGCTTTCAAAGGAAGAGAAATGCAGGGATTTGTATGGTTACAGTGCTTTAAATAAACTACGAGCTTTATTCAAGAATCATGAAATAACCCCCACATTCTTCGCGCTTCCGATTCTGTGGTGTGTTGGTCGGTCCATGGTGTTAAAATATATCTCTGCGGCACTTAGACCTCTCTGTGCTGTGCAGCACAATCAGCACAGCCTCAGACTGAGACTCAGAGAGTCACAGTGGAAGTAGTTCGCCGGTTTCAGCAAGCTGTTGTGGTCGGCTGCTGACGGCTACTCATCGGCTGTTTAAAACAGACGTGAACCCGTTGCTAGATTAGACGATACACCACCAATACAGGTTTGTAAAATGATAGACAGAAGGGGAGAAAGATAAAGAATAAAGAAGTCGCCCACATGCGCTGGACCAATCCAAGGATTTGGGAACGGAATAAGGTGGAAGATAAGAGTTTGAAATCTTTGCAGGCTGGAAGATGGCGGATTGGATCTGGAAGTGGTGATAGCAAAACTTCGTGGTTTTTGGGATTTATTTGTAAAAATATCGATCCAGACAGGACACATGCAGGCCAAAAAACGCTATTTAATCTTGCTGTCCGCCGGCGTCTGTCTAAGTCTTCTGTTCTACTTTGGAGGCTTGCAAGTTCGAGCAACGAGGAGGAATCCGAACCGGCGTGAGGATCATAGCAGAAATGGTTTACATTCGGGTCCGGATCAGACCTGGCCGCATTTTTCAGACCATTTACAACCATTTATGCCGTGGGATCAATTGGAAAACGAGGATTACAACGTGCACATATCCCCAAAACAGAAAAGGGACGCCAATGCAAGCATTTACAAAGGTAAACGGTGTCGCATGGAGTCATGCTTTGATTTCTCGATCTGCAAGAAAAATGGCTTTAAAGTATACACCTACCCTCAACAAAAAGGGGAGAAAATCTCGGAAAGTTACCAAAATATTTTGTCCGCGATTGAGACCTCCAGGTTCTACACATCAGACCCCAGCCAAGCCTGTTTGTTCGTCCTAAGTTTGGATACTTTAGACAGAGACCAGCTCTCTCCTCAGTACGTACATAGCTTGAAAACAAAAGTCCAAAACCTGCACCTATGGAACAATGGTAGAAATCACTTAATTTTTAATTTATATTCGGGCACATGGCCCGATTACACAGAAGACTTGGGATTTGATATCGGCCAGGCCATGTTGGCAAAAGCTAGCATTGGGACCGAAAACTTTAGACCTCATTTTGATGTTTCTATTCCGTTATTTTCTAAAGATCACCCCAGGACAGGTGGGGATAGGGGTTATTTGAAGTTTAATACAATCCCACCATTTAGGAAATACATGCTGGTGTTCAAGGGGAAAAGGTATTTGACAGGGATCGGGTCAGACACTAGGAATGCCTTATACCATGTACACAATGCGGAGGATGTAGTCCTATTGACTACCTGCAAACATGGCAAAGACTGGCAAAAGCACAAGGACGCCCGTTGCGATAAAGACAACGCAGAATATGACAAGTAAGTGAAGGGTTCAGTTTTTCTATCAGTTATACTATCATGTTACACTGGGGTACATAGTTACAGTTAATGTCTTATACTGCAACAGCACTACATTTATTTTTACGATGTATGCGCTCGAGGAATTACAGCACTATGGGGTTTTAACTTGTTCTTGTTGTTTATTACGTATGTATGAAGTATAGATTCATCAATCTATGACATGTAATTAAGCCCGTAAAATGCAGTCGTTAAAATTCCAACAGAACAACATCTGTGTCATGGTCACCGCCATATAATCATGTCATATGTCAGCCTGCCTGTCGTTTTAAACTTTGAAATCTCCTTGGTTAATGTCATCGGAACACATTGTCAGGCCTGACAAAATCTGATAAAGGATCTTGCTAGGTCGTTTTAGGCGTGAATGAAAAATGGAGGACAACACACACCACTCAATTATGAAACTGTGTTTGTGTAAATCATTGCTGTCAGACAAAAAATAAAATCCATGATGTTGGTCTCCTTTTTTCTTTTCTTTCTTTTTTTTTTTTTTAAAGTTGGCTTCGTAATATTTTACCAACTACCGATCTCCCCCACAGAAGTTGTCCTTGTGCAGTCCACTAACAGTGAAGTATGCTTCACAATCTTAATCCAGATAAGGAGGCCATCATTCGGGATCCCCTGTTGTATACACAATGAGCAGTTTTCTGACCAAATTCAGTCTAGTCTGTGACGTCCTCTTTGCAGACTTAGGCATTGCAGCTGTGTAGGTCAAAACAGAAAAACAGACAAAAATGTGCTGAGCTTATACTGGAGTTAATTCCAGCTGAAGTGACCCAAATCCTGGGGAGTGGCTTCCTCCATTTGTGGTAGATGAGACATAAACCACATGTGATGGAGGAACTGGTTCCAGTGTAGTTGTTGTGCACATGCAAAATAAGAGATGTGTGAGTCGTGCCCCATATGCTGAGAACCACAGCCTGTAAGTAGAGAGTGACACAGGAATGAAACTTGAGGTCCGTCCCATCCTATCCCATCTCATCCCGTGAAAAAAATGTCAGTATAATTTTTGTTCCCATCCTGTCCCACCAGAATTTCCCATCCCGTAGGCCTACTGTGCCATACACACACACACACACACACACATATATTCATTCCCATCCCATCCCGTAGGCCTACTGTGCCACACACACACACACATATATATATTCATTCCCATCCCATCCCGTAGGCCTACTGTGCCATACACACACACACACACACACACATTCATTCCCATCCCATCCCGTCTTGTCAAAAAATGCCCTGTCTCATCCCATCCCGTGATTGTTAAAAGGGAAGAGACAGCTTTCTTTTAACCACTCGCTGTATGACACATTTCAGACAGGATATTATTCGGGTTACCCTTTTTTTCGTGTGTATTTCATTCTCACCCTGTTCCTAGTTGAATTTTTAAAATGTAATCCACTACTGCCATATTATCTGTTACAAGAATAACAGGAACCACGCAAACCTACTTCAGCCATTTTATTATGCATGTGTTGATTTAAAAAAAAACAAAAACAAAAACAAAAAACTCTATGCCACAGTCTTGAGTTTCATTCCAACTTGAACTCCAAATAAGTTTAATTAATCCAATTATTTGCTGAGGTTGACATATTTAAAATCAGTTTAGGTCTTCTACATCCATTCCCACAAACATAAAGTGAAATGTATTCCCATACTGTGGGAATCCCGCGGGCCCCACGGTAGGCCCATCCTAATGTCACTCTAGTGTAAAGTGCACACATTCTAATTGAATGCCTTTGATGGCAAGGACACATTTTTAAAAGGAACCCTAAATCAGAACTTCTTGACAAAATGAAACCTACATTTACTTAACAGTACATGTGCATTCGCCTGTAGCCTTAAAAAAAACAAAAAAAACCCTCAGTTTGGCCAATGATGGCTTTTTTGATTTATCAGGTATGTCAACAAACTTAAAACATTCGATCCCTGTGATACAAAAGTGGAAAAAAGAAGAACTTCATTTTATTTGCATTATCTATTTAGCTACCAGTAATTTTCTTTTTTTAATGAGATGATCGGGAGAAGGAAGGGGATTCGTTGAAATTAAATATCCTTTCAGATTTTTAGGTTATTACTGCGGTAAATATGAGACCTGCAAAACGTTGGGTATCAATGTGAATGCTTCCCAATTGTAAAATGTTAATATTAAACAAAAAGAAGTAATCTTGTGAAAGAGTATGGATATGTGCCCCTGAGAACTGTTATTTAGACTGCAATCAGAGATGTAGTTAATATTTAATATAGCAGGGAATATTGGGACTGGGGATTGAAAACATGCAAGAGTAATAATCTTTTTTTAGCATTTAGCTGCTCAAGAGATTTTTGAATAATCAAACATTTATTTTGTTAATTACAAGGTTATTGGAAGGGTTGGATAAATCAACTTGTCCTGCTGTATTGCTTTTTATACACTTTTTTTTTGCAAAAGTTTTACTGAAATGAGCAGTGTCAGCAAACTTAATCTTCTCTGACTGAATTTTCCTCTTGAAAGACTGGATCTCTCATAAGTATATTGTATTTACACTGGGTGAAGCACAAGTTAATTTCCACACCACTTATATTATAGTATGTCTCTGAAAAAAGGGCAGGAGTCCTCTTTCCCATGAGACATCAGCCCACTTAGTGGCAGCTAGCATGATGATTAGTTGCCTTCTCTCTGAATTATCTGATAATCTCAATGTGTCCTGGAGCCATATACATTCAGTATCTAGTAACTCATTAGTCTGAAGTACCAGTAAAATAAAGGTAGAGTGGTTATCTGCAGCAAAGATCATTACAGGCTGATCCTGTAAAAACCCTTCAAAAAGATATACATAAAGACAATGAAACTGGAAGAAAATCTGAATACTGTGGCATAATCAAGAAAGATAATAAAAATAAATCTAAAGCAGTAAAAATAACCTGTTTCAAGTAAATAATAAAATGCAAAATAGAGAATTAAACATGAATAGGATAGAGAATTCAAAACAAAGATAGGAGAACCAAAAATGGAAATGGTACCAAATCCACTAAAGATAAGACAGAAGACATAGTATTTAATTTATCAAGTAAAACTGTAACCACATCCCAAAAAGCAGTATTGAGCAAAGGACTTAAGTTTATACCGACTAAAAAATACATTGATAAAGATAAACTGACCACTGAATTAAAGGAGTGGGAGAGACACATGAGATTAGCAGAATATTGGACTCCTCCGGATGGAAGAGATAAATGGTTAGATATGTATATTGAAGTACTGTAGTTAAACAAAAAATAATAGGACTAAAGAAAAAATGTAAACTTAATTTAACCAATATTGAAGAACAAGGTATGACTGAGTTGTTAAATGATGATGATACAAGTATAAGACCAGCAGATAAAGGGTCAGGAATAGTGATAATGAACACAGATAGCTATATGAAATCTGTAGAATGTGAATTAAATAATATGGAAACATATGAAGAAGTTAAAAGCAATACGATCAATAAATCGGTAAAAGAGGTTAAGGAAATTGCAGCGAGGCTATACAATAAAGGCATTATATCAAAAGAATTTTAAAAATACATGCAGCCACATAATGCAAGAACAGGCCTAGCAAGAGGAAATCCAGAGAATACATACAATTTTATTTTGCATGGATGTAAAATCCTTGTACCTAAGTGTCCGTCGTACAGAAACTTTAAAAGATTATCAAAAAGTACTAGATAATAGACTAGATAAATCAATGCCAACAGCAGAAGTGTTGAACATGATCAACATAGTTTTAGAAAACGGTTATTTTACATTTGTTGATAAGAATTTCAAACAAACCAATGGTACAGCAATAGGATCTAAATTAGGAATGCGTTTTCCCAGTACATACATGGGGAAATGGGAAGAACAATTACTTAGAAAATCAAAAAGAGAACCTTTAGAATACATTCGATTTGTAGATGATATTTTGGGGGTTTGGACACATGGAGAAGAATCTCTTTTCCAATTTCATAAAATGGCAAATGAAATACACAGTAATATTAAGGTGGACCTTCAATGGGCAAGAAAAAAAATATAATTTTTAGATATCATAGTAAAACTTGAAGAAGGTTCAATTGAGACTGACCTCTTCTGTAAATCTATTGGCATGCACCAGTATTTGCACATGTCCTCTGCACATCCGATACACACTAAAAGGGCAATCCCAAAGGGTCTAGGAATAAGAATACGAAGAATATGCTCAAAAGAAAGTGACTGTAAAACAAAGAAATGTATTAAAAACAAATCTTAAAAAAAGAGGATACAAAGAAAGAATTATAGAGACGGAGTTAAGAAAAGTGGATAAACTAAAAAGAGATGATCTACTAGATTATGAAAATAGAGATAAAAAGGTCAAGAGAGTCCCATTAGTAATGACCTACTCTAAACTTTTGCCTACTATTTCTAAAATAGTTTGGAAACACTTGCATAATTCAGAAAAATTGAAAAAAGTATTTTTTAAGGCCCCATTTGAAGCATTCAAAAGAGAAGCTAATTTAGGTGATATTTTAGTTCACAGTAAACATAAAATAATAATTGACAGAATAGGTTCTACAAATACTTGCACTAGTACATGTAAAGCGTGTACATGCATGGACAAAAGTCAAAATATTATTAAACATAAGAACACCACATATCCACTAAAAACTAATACCTACTGTAAAAATAGTAATGTTGTTTATGGAATCGCCTGTGAAAAATGTGATGAAATAAAATATGTTGGAGAGACTGGAACAACTTTATATAAAATAATTCAGAATCACCTTTCATTAATTAGAAAAAAAAAAAAAAATGAATGAACCAATAGTACAGCACTTCACCAGTCAAGGACATGACATAAATGATATCAAGTTTGTAGTATTAGAACAGCTAAAATTAGACAATGCGACATATAGAAGAATAAAAGAAAGTAAATGGATAAATAGACTGAACATGATTATGCCAGTGGGACTCAACAGAAAAGAGTGAACTAATTAACTCCAATAAATATATAACTTTTAAATAAATAAACAAAATTCATTCAAAAGTTGTGCATGCTGATGCGCTGGGGAGGCCAAGTCAAGGCTGACCCTCAGAGCCAGCATTGCATGTTAATATAAATATAAGTTTATATAAAATAATGTTAATTAGAATTAATACAGCTTTAAAGATAGAAGCAAAATTATGTCACAATATATAGAACACCATTACATCATGTACGAATAAATCATGGATTTGAATATAAACAATAACAAGTAGTTGTCATGCCGTCAAAAACCTATAAATACCTCCAATGTTCTAATTGAAACACATGCTCCCCTGAGAAAGATATGTACAAAATATCGAAACGTTGGGCAGCTGGCCCTTTGAGCTATATATATATATATGTGTGTGTGTGTGTGTGTGTGTGTATTTCAGCCTTCAGTTGTTTCACTGTCCCCTTGTCCCCTTCACCCTTGTTGCTGAGGTGTTTGGTTCCTCTCTTTCCATATACAAGCTATTTGTCCATACAGAGAAGCCATGCAGTCTAATTGGACAAGGGGAAATTATGGTAATTCAGTTTCTCCTGTGTTGTGGGAAGAGACTGTATGAACGTAGTTTTCCTTTTATCATACACATACATTAGTCCAGCATAACCTGTAAACAGCAATTCTGGTGTTGCATTAGATACATAATCCAAAATAGGCATTTGTCCATGCCAAAAAACAAAACAAGTGATAGTCTTGGAAGCCATTATGAAGAAAAAAAAAATAATACAATTGGCACTAGACTGACATTGTTTTCCAGTTTGTTCGCTAATAAATACAAAGCTATCTTTGTCAGTGTACATTTGGGCCTCTAAAGATGGGTCGTACTTTTCAGCTGGTATGATCTGAGACTGATGCTGTTTTTGCAGGGGGTCTTTGATGTCTTGAAACTGAGAAATTGGCAACCTGAACATACAGTAGGCTCCTCTTTATGCTTCCATTGGGAAACGCTTGCATTGCAAATGTTCTCCCAGTAATAATTGAGCAGTTATTTTACAGTACATATCTGCTTATTGATGCTCAGCTGCCTGCATGCTTGGTGAAAGTGGGTTTCCAGTCAGTATAATCATTATAAATGCTTCCGGGGTTGGTATTTCCCTTTCAATTATAATTCTTTACATGCCATTTGTTTTGTGCATTCAGCTCAATTTTGAAAGGCATGCCCCCAAGCTTGCACAGTTTTAACTTTTCGTTTCTATGCAACCAAGTCTTTTGCCAGTACTGTATCTATTTGTTGTCTCAATTTTGTTGCCACTGCAGTACTAAGTCAATATTGCTAATCTCTAATCTGCATTTATTGTATCTAATATGTGCAATATGAAACCCACACTGCCATTTACTATGAGTTTTTTGTTCATTTTTTGCAGGATGGTGTTTATATTTTCTCTTCTTAGACAGACGTTTCAGTTTGAGCCTAATAGAATCCTGACTGTCTATGAGAATAATGGATTTTTTATTATTATTATTATTATTATTATTATTATTATTATTATTATTATTTATTTTTTAGCAGACACCCTTATCCAGGGCGACTTACAATTGTTACAAGATATCACATTATTTTTACATACAATTACCCATTTATACAGTTGGGTTTTTACTGGAGCAATCTAGGCAAAGTACCTTGCTCAAGGGTACAGCAGCAGTGTCCCCCACCTAGGATTGAACCCACGACCCTCCGGTCAAGAGTCCAGAGCCCTAACCACTACTCCACACTGCTGCCCTTTATGACGAAAACCTGTCTTGTCAATAGCGGTTTATATTTTTTTCAAAAGTTTAATACATTTTTTCAGGTGTTGATTACATTATTTATTGGCATTGGAGTTTAACAAAAACATCTATGGAAGGTGGTGGTGTGCATGTAATGGTGTTAAACCGAGACAAGGACTTGTTATGGAATTTCAAGTGTATTCGTTTCCTGAACCCATTTTTATCCCCCCACTAGTGCATATTCTGTAGTGGAGGCTTACATGTGTAGGTCATGTGTCTAGATCATCCATTCTGATGAAACTGGCTGAGGACATTCTTTCGGACATATGCTATTGATAGTGTAAGAATATGGAGTTAAATAAAATCTGTCTCTCTGTCAGCCTGACTGTCTATTCCGGGTCTGTCTAACTGCCATTCTGTTACTCTGATATTTGAGTGCATGATAATCTGGAGGTATTTTGAGTCTGATCTATCTGGTCTGTATACTACACTTTAACTTTACATATAGCAAACCACTTTTTCATTTGTGATGAAACAAGCTATTAAAGGTATCAGAATTTCGAGGTCCTGTCTGTTTGAATGTCACATTTATCATTAGAGAGAGAAGAGCATGTGTTCAATTATGCATAGGCTTGGTTTATACATTTATAGAACAAGTTAGTGAGACTATCAATGGAGGCATTTGTATGTAAAACTTCATAGCTCTGATTTAGAATTTGCAGCTGTTTGTGTGTGTGTGTGTGTGGGGGGGGGGGGGGGGGGTCATTGACGTGTTTATTGTGTTTCAGCAACAGGCAGCATTGAGAGTAATGACAGTAAGTGAACAAAGGAAGGAAGTAAACTAAAAGGAAGGAAGTGGTAATGGTTCCATTGGGACAGTATAGGGGTTTTGTTGTTTCATTGATGTGGGAGGGGCATTTGCTGAGTGAATGCTACTGTACTTCTAAACAGGGTTGTTCATGGCATGACTGGATCAATTCATTAAAAAATGATAAGGCACTGTCCTATTGGTTACTTCAGTCAGCTTTTTACCCAGTGTGGTAACAGTGAAAACAAACAGTATGTGATAAGGTGCAATGGAAGTATATTGATGTGCGTTCTCCATTATTAGGTCTTGTTTACACAACTGTTTTAAACCCGTGTTTTTCAATAGAAACTTTGTAACTGAGTGAAATAAACACTTTTAAAGCAGGTGTAGAATTTGCCTCTGGTAAACAGTTTGAAATTTCATGCTGAGTCATTGCTGGTTTGTGTCTCAAGGGGTCAGTTGAAATCAAACAAATAATTGATAGTATACTGCATTCAAACTGTTTGTGACTATTAAATAACGCTTCAAATACATTTAATTTATTTATTTTTGGTCTGTAAATCTTGGAAATGAAGGTGCGACTAAAGCCATTTATGGGTAGGCAATGGCTTTCAAAACTTGCAACTTTCTAAAGCCCAGTGATTCTGCTACAGGGGTGTACATTCTCCAAATATTTAAAACTGTGTAAGCAGCGGCAGTTATTAACCTGCCTTTGCCCTCACCTCAGCAGATACAAATCTAAAATGTTCCCCTGTCTTTTTGCACCATTTTTACTGGTAACACGCTGCACTTTGTATTTGACATTCGTGTCTCTTTGATGGATTAGAATGAATAATGTGCTGGTGCCAGTGGGTAAAGTCGGAGTTACTCAACCTTTCCACTGTTTGTTCAGCAATTCCCAGCTACCACTCCATTGTGAAGCAGCTTAGACCATTGCAAAGGAATGCTTGTTCTCTTTAACCCTTGAAAAGGGCAGTCTGACCCCTCTCAGCACAACCAAAAAACACAGCCAGCCGGTGATCAGAGCTACGGGAAGGTGAGGGGTTAAAATGGTCTTAGGCAACATGGCTGCTTGATACTTTTGTTGTGCAAATTGATACTACTGTAGGAATTCCATGCACATTAACACTACAAGGGCAGTTTGCTCTCTCTAATGATACATGCTTATTTTTTCTATTGAATTCTTACTTTTAAAAAAAACTATATTTAAATGTAGTAATACTACATGTCTGATCACTTAATTAATGTACACACTGTTAAGTAAAAGTACAGAGTAAATTAAGATAAGTTAATAGAAACTGGCATAGAAAAGGATTTTACTTGAAAGGTGACCAATACATACATATATATTTTTCATAATGAGCACACCAGTAAATAAAAATAATATTCCTGCTTAATATTCTCCCAATGGGCTATGACAGCTGTAGAAATGAGCCTAAGCACATATTTTTGTAGTTTTTGGCTGCACTGTAAGCAAGCTTTCAGCTTAGAGTTAATCCTATATAAACCTCTTGTAATATATAAATGAAGCTGACATCCTTCTTGTCAAGGCAGTGATGTGATCTAAGAATTCTTGACAACTGACTTACAGTGCAGATAAAAGTAATGTCTTGCCTTTTGATACCAGGACATACACCCAGAGCGTAGTCAGTTTTATTCTAAGACCTGCCATCCTCTTTTAATCTGTCTGCAAAAAAAAAAAAAAAAAAGTGTTCAAGTGATTTTTTTTTTTTAAAGTTCACACTGAAAAACCATGTGTCAGTGGTATTTACTTTTCTTACCTTGTATGATGAGCTCCCAGTCTTCATGTTGGTCGGATCAGGAGAAAAAACCAAACAATCTCTTTCCCAGAGATCATTGATATAATCTTTTTTGGCGACAAAGTAGTCTTCCTCCTCTATGTAACCTCCCACATCCTTTAGTATTGTCCAGATTTCTTATGTGTATACTTGGGTCTGGATGTAGTTATAACTGCGCTTCATTCGTTTGGGGGGGGGGGGGGGGGGGGGGGGGGAGAATGTATATAGTACTTTTTTGGTTTCTTTTTCTCATTCTAATAGTTTATTTTCTATCAGTGTGTTATACACATACCTTGTTTGTTCACAGTGTGGTTCCCCACTTTCACCTTATTGTGTTAGAAATGTATGTCTAATGTGTGCTGACATCTTGGACACACCGACACAAAAGGGAAGGGTTCTATCGCCCCCAGTTTCATGGTCTGAAAGAACCAGCTCTTCATCCTCAACAACAACAAAAAGACCAAGCAGTTCCAGGGAGAAACAGAGCATGGCTCCCCCTAAAAAGAGAAATGCAAAATTCAAACACAACCGAGACAGCAGGGAGAAAGACATGCTTCCTAAAACAGTGGCGGCCATTACTGAAATTCCTACAGTGACTGCTCAACCAACTCCTGCACAGGTAACAATACCAACAAAGATATTGCTTCCAGTGGCTGCAGGAGTTTGAGGGCTCAAGGCAGGCTCTGCCTCCCAAGCAAGTAAACTGGCCTGCAGTTTCAGATACTGCAACAGCATGGAGTGCACTGGAGCAGGATTACTCTGCGGATGCACACAGCCTGGGAGACGATAACGTCATGGACTCTGGGCCAGATGAGGTCGCTTCAGTGGCTGGAGACGGTACTGCAAGTGGGTATACAAATGCAGATGCGGTTTTAAAAAGAATGTCATCATTCCTCAACATTACTACGCAGAAAGGTACTGAAGAGGACGATTTCCTAAGCATCATTGATACAAAGGATAGCTGGAGGCCTGTTGAGGCTCTATGGGGTAAGCCAGCTTTTGCTGCACCACATCTTCCCAGAGTAGACAAATTCTACAGGATACTGGCAAATCATGAAAATAATATCTTTAAATTGCCTAAAGTAGACACCATCATCGCAATACCTGTGCATCATATGGATTATTATTATTATTTGTTTATTTAGCAGACTCCTTTATCCAAGGCGACTTACAGAGACTAGGGTGTGTGAACTATGCATCAGCTGCAGAGTCACTTACAACAACGTCTCAAGGTCACACAATGAGTCAGTTAGTGAGCCAGGATTTGAACCGGGGACCTCCTGGTTACAAGCCCTTTTCTTTAACCACTGGACCACACAGATCTGTTCTAGTTCGGGAAGCAGAAAGGTTGATACCTTCTTGAAGAGAGGCTACTCCGCCTCCACTTGCAGTATGCACATTAACAATTACCAAATACATGCTGCAAAATGCCAACACAAGATGTGGAGCCAGCTGTCTGCTTCCTTACAGACTCCTACCCCGGAGAACACTGAACTTGTCATGCAGATTGCAGAATAGGGCGAAAATCCAGCTACAGGCGGCATGCAATAGCATTAACGCAAATGTTAGGGCTGTGGTGAATGCTGTATCTGCAAGATGTTGTCTGCATATGAAAACAGCGTCCTTAACCCCTGACACACAAAGACACTGGAACTACCTTTTCAAGGGGACCTACTGTTCGGGCCTGGCCTCACAGACTCCCTGCCACAGATGAAGGAGGCAAGACATGCCATCAGATCCTGCTCAACAACCGGGAGAGGTGCATCCTTCAAAAGGCTTATTTCAACAGGCAAAGGAAGACAGCAGCCAAACCAATCATCATTTGGGGGACAAAACCGGTTTCAACAGAGCCAAGGTTTCAGGCAATATGGATCCTCCCAGGGCTATAATAAAAGAAGAGGTAGGCCATCTACGTCTGCTCACAAACCTGCATCTTTCCACCCCCTCACATCTGCCAGTAGGGGGAAGTGTCACATTTTCTAACAAATTGGTAGAAAATAACATCAAACACCTGGGTCCTGGAGATCATACAACATGGATACAAAATATCATTCCAGCGTCAACCACCATCAACAGGTGTCATCTGTACACAAATGGAATGGTCACGTCCAGAGGGAGTCTTTTTCCAGGAAGAGATAAAATCTATGCTCCTTTTCCTCACCACAGAATGGGTCCCTTCATCTTCTCAAGGGCAGGGCCACTACTCCAGGTATTTAATTCACAAAAAGAATGGGAAGTTTAGACCCTTTCTAGACCTCAGAGGTTTGAAAAAATACATTTGGGCAGAAAGGTTCAAAATGGTATCACTGGCCACCATCATCAAAGCAGTTCAACCAGGGGACTGGCTGGTTTCTATAGATCTGAAGGATGTCTACTTCCATATCCCCATACACAAGGATTTCAGGAAATACCTACGGTTTGCCATCAAGGACTGTCGGTACCAGTTCAAAGTACTTTCTTTCGGTATCTCCACAGCACCCAGGGTATTCACCATGGTAATGGATGAAGAGCAGCACATCTGCGGAGCACCGGCATCCACATTTACCCATACATAGACCACTGGTTAGTACATGCTCCATCCAAGAAATGGAGTAGAAACACAATTCTTTATCTTTTGCATGATCTGGGTCTGTTGGTAAACAAGGACAAATCATCACTCTGCCCGACACAGTCATTAATCTTCCAGGGGGCACAATTCAACACAATCTTAGGAAGAGTGTATCTCACAGAAGAGAAGGTGAACACCATTCATCAAAAGGCAAGTCAATTCAGCATAGGTGCCAAGCCAACAGCAACATTTTTTCAACAATTTTTGGGGCACATAGCATCATCAGTTTCCACCTCATCGAGGTTTCACACCTCGGGTAAAGCTGTGACTACAGCTGTCCCAACTACCCCTGACACTTCGCCTGTATACAGATGCCTCCCAACTAGGGTGGGCAGCACACTTATCAGAAAACCAGGTCCAAGGCTCTTGGTCACCAAAACAAAAACCTCAATATACACCATCTGGAGCTGTTAGCAATCTTCCTAGCACTGAAACAATTTGCACCCCTTTTAAACCAAAGGGTGGTACTAGTTCTTACCGACAACACCACAACTGTAAACCACCAGGGAGGCACAAAATCATGGAAACTGTGCCTTCTAGCCATAGGAATCTGGAACTGGTGCAGCACAGGACATCACTATCCAGGCAACATACATACCCGGGCTCGACAACAGACTTGCAGACCTGCTGAGCAGAGAAATGGTGCCTCGAGAGTGGCAAATTCAACCAGAAGTGTTACAAGAAAGAAAAATTCAGCAAATTAGGGCCCCCAAAAATAGACATTTGCCACAACACAAAACACCCAGCTGCCACTGTTATGCTTCCGTTTCCAGGAAAGAGCAGCCATGGCAACAGACGGTCTGTCCATTTCATGGTCAAACAGCTTAATGTTTGTGTGCCCTCTCGTGCCACTAATCCCAGCTGTGCTCAGGAAGATAGAGAGATAAATCCACTCTCATTCTAGTAGCCCCATACTGGGCCAAGAGGTTCTGGTTCTCATAGATCCTGGAAATAGCAGAGGAGGGACCCTTGCACTTACCGGTGAGCCGCAATTTGCTTTCTCAGAACAAGGGGAAGATGCTGAACAACAATCCTTCATGGTAACGGCTAGCTGTTTGAAGATTGAACGGCAAAAGATAACAAATCAGGGGCTATCGGAACAAGTAGTCAAAATTTTACTTGCTTCAATGAAAATCTCCAAGCCTATACAGGAAAATTGACAGAGTTTGCTCTCTGGTGCAACTCAAAATCTCTGCACCACACAGATATATATCTCTTAACATTTTTATCTTCCCTTAGCTACCTTTTCCACAGGGGTCTTTCAGTATCGTCCATCAAGGTGCATATTGTGGCACTATCCAGTTTTTTACCTGGGTGGGAAGATCACCCGGTAGGTTCCCACCCTGTGGTATCCAGATTTCTTAAAGGGGTTAACCACCTAAGGCTCCCAAGGAAACAGATCATCCCTCAATGGAGCCTCAGTCTGATACTCAATAAACTCATGGGACCACCGTTTGAGCCCATGGCGACATGCAATGAGAAATTCCTGACATGGAAAACAGCATTTCTAGTGGCAGTGACGTCAGCAAGGAGGGTAAGTGAGCTCCAAGCACTAGTGATTGATGCACCCTACTTCCAGTCATTCAGGGACAGGATTGTCTATAGACTAAATCCCCAATTCCTACCTAAGGTGGTAACAACTTTTCATACCAACCAGATCATAACTTTTCATGATTTGTAGCCAAAACCCCATAAATCAGAAGAGGAGGCTAGACACCACCTAATAGATGTACGGAGAGCACTGAATTTCTACATTCACAGAACTATCAGTAAGAGACCATCGGCACACTCTGTAAGAGGAGGGCTACAACTTGGGCAAAATTAAAATCCATCCCAATCCAGGACAATGCTGCTACCTGGGCCTCTTTCGAGACCTTTATAAAACATTATAATTTAAATGTGTATTGCTCTCATCCAACCTTTACTCACTCTTTGTTATCTGTGGCTTCTTCCACTAATATATGACCTGCCACCCTTTATCTATTTCCCTTTGGTTCACTCTGTGTGTGGAGTTCATCATACAAGGTAAGAAGACAAAGATTACCTGTAATATGATTCCCCCCTTTTTGTTATTTGTTATAATTATTTTTTTGAAATTTGGACAACAATACTAAAGGATGTGGGAGGTTATGTAGAGGCCGGATACTACTTTGGCACCAAAAAAGATTATATCAGTGATCTCTGGGAAAGATATTGTTTTGTTTTTTTTCTCCCTAACTGAGCAACATGGAGACTGGGAATTCACTCTGTGTGTGGAGTTCATCATTCTACGAAGAAACCGTATTACAGGTAATCTTCGTCTTTTATATCCTATGTCTGCCTTTTATTTTAAAGTGCTTTTGAATAATTATTCTTCCAATAATTCATTCATTCATTCATTCATTCATTCAGGCAGTGGATTATTTTAAAAGCAGCATACTGTACATGTTTTTCTCATTAGTTTGAATTATTTGTAGAGATACACTCAGTTTTCCAAGTACTGCACTCTCAGTAACATTACTAACCCCTCTGTGTTATGAAGCAATAACATTTTGCATATAACAGCTTCTGTAGACAGGTAATTCAACAGATAGCCATTTAAAACCACAATACAGTGGTTGTAATTTTGCTTCATTAAAAAAAAAAAAAAAAAAAAAAAAAAAATAAAGCATTTTTTGGAATTGCATATTGCGACTTACGGAATTTAAAACAATCAAAGAATGGTAAGAATGGTAAGCCATTGCTTCCTGAGTTAACCATAGTGATTACTTTACAAAGGGGTCAAATGAAGCACAATAAATTGTCACAAATTCAATATGTTAAATTTACTTCCAATCAATACAAAAAAAATATGTTTTTGAAAAACCTTTCTGCGGTGAGAATCTTTTCCTTAATGCTTAGTGTTTTTTGTCTTCACATAAGCCCCAGCTTGGTGTGCCCCAAAGCTTTTTCTCCCTCAGCTGAACCAACTGACAGTAGGGTTTTGTTTCATAACTTGCCATTGAACTTTGTGAACCGTGCAATGGTTGTCCAGAAACTTTACCGGCACTCATTTAGTTTAATTCATGGTACTTCATGGATAGCTGGGTCTGCTCTTGGGGAGGAGAAAGAACCAGAATGTCTGGCAGAGAAAATTACTTTTGAGAGCACTGAGAGATTTCACTTGTCTCCAGACAAAGTCTGAGCTCCAGCCCCCCATTATTTTCTGACAGTTCCTTTTTTCAAACTGTTTTGGCAATTTGTTACTGGAACAATCCGTTTTTTTTCCCCCTGCTCATTTGTAGCTTCAGGTTAAAGATGATAGATGAAACATTTCGTTTTGAATAGTTGAGACATTTGCTTTGGATTGGGATAGTGGAGGTGTTTTTTTTGTGTTTTGATAAACGCAAAAGGGTTCAAAATGGCTAGTTTGTCTTTTTAAGATGGTCTTTTTTAACAGCCTAGCTTGCATAACTTAAAAATGTGTCTCTCAGATTATTTAGTTTAATTAAGGTTTTGTGATTGGGTGTTTGAGACAGTATGAGATACTGAATTAGACGCAATTAAAAAACAGCTGCCTAATATAAACAAGCCAAGACTTAGCTCTTTAAAATTGTCAGCTTGAAACAAAAGAAAAAACGGAAGTTACTGTAGTTACTCAAGCACACAAAAGTCCTTTTTACCTTGCATACCTCAGTACAGGCTAAAAAATAACTTTAAACCTAGATAGAATTTAAGAATTACAGGAAGTTTCAGTAGATTGATACATGGTGATTTCTGGTCAAGCTTGATGACCAGTTATGTACCTCAAGTAATTTAATATACTACAGTACATCCAACAGAGTATACAAATTAGTGGCTTATTATACCTGTCGGGAAAGACTGACAAGCCCACACGGTGAGGGTTGAGTGGTCAGACTGTTTAGAATATTGGGTTTAGTGCAGTACAGTATGTGGGGGGGGGGGGGGGGGGGGAGGAACAGTCTACCTTAAAGGCATTTTGATGGTGCACTAGTGTGACATGAAGTATAGATCTGACTGTGAATCGGCAGTTGGACTATGTCGATTTCACATGACCCAAATGGTTTCCATGCTGCTTGTTTTAAGACTCTGCTACAGAATAATACTGTGCATTTACTGTTCTGTCTGTTCAGCAAATTTGCCAGATGCCCTTTTCACAATTTAAATAGTTAGGGCAGCAGTGTATAGTAGTGGTTAGGGCTCTGGACTCTTGACCGGAGGGTCGTGGGTTCAATCCCAGCTGGGGGACACTGCTGCTGTACCCTTGAGCAAGGTACTTTACCTAGATTGCTCCAGTAAAAACCCAACTGTATAAATGTGTAATTGTATGTAAAAATAATGTGTAAAAAATAATGTAATTGTATGTAAAAATAATGTGATATCATGTAACAATTGTAAGTCGCCCTGGATAAGGGTGTCTGCTAAGAAATAAATAATAATAATAATCACAACATTGACAGGCTGTAAAGTTGCCTTTCTAATACAAGCACAAACAACATATATGTAGCCAAACAACTGCCTTTTTTGTAAGTGATGTGAAGAAATATTTGTAAACCATGGTTTATTTTAGTAATACCAAATATTTTATGACGACGACTATGTATTTTGCCTGTCCACTTTTTTGCTCTGTGTACATGCACTATTATTCTATGTTTTGTTATGGTTTGGCATTTAAACGGTTTAAAATTAAACAAAAAGTGGGAAGGCATTCGGATTGATTAAAAAAAAAAAAAAAAAAAAACGTTACACCGCACCCTGCACAAACATTGGTTTGACCCATGGTCCACATTGTAGTAAAATCTAGTTACATCTAACATTGTCAGCGCTGTGAATGAATGCGAAAAAATATTATGCTAGTTTGGTTTGCTTTTGTTCTCTATTAATTAAGTTATATTCATTGAAAAAAGGCAAGAGAGAACCAGACCATTACTGTTTTTATATATTGTTTGACTAGAGGAAGTTAGCAGGGTAATGTTCCTGCATGGGGGTAGAGGTACTGGCAGGCATGAATGCGTTTTAAGTTGAACACCAACCCAAAATAAAATGTTGTTCCTGTTTTTAAGAAGTAGTAATAATTTGAAGCAGTTATATTTAAAAATCACAGAAGACAGTTTTCACTTTAGTGAAGTAGGCTACAATATTTATGGTAGGGCTGCAGTGTGGAGTAGTGGTTAGGGACTCTGGACTCTTGACCGGAGGGTTGTGGGTTCAATCCCAGCTGGGGGACACTGCTGCTGTACCCTTGAGCAGGGTACTTTACCTAGATTGCTCCAGTAAAAACCCAACTGTATAAATGGGTAATTGTATGTAAAAATAATGTGTAAAAAATAATGTAATTGTATGTAAAAATAATGTGATATCTTGTAACAATTGTAACTCACCCTGGATAAGGGCGTCTGCTAAGAAATAAATAATAAAGAAATAATTTATTTTTCTTAAAAACTTGTTGTTTATTGAAATGAATGTTCAGCTTTCATATTGAAGCTTGTTGTGTACTACTCATTCAATCAAACCAAGTAGTGTAAGAATTTGCTTGTATTGTTCAAGACGTTTTTCGAATCAAGTAAGCTTATTTGTGTATAAAAAACGACAATACAGTCGCAGTCCTTTTGCAGCCAATGTCATCTTTATGACATGTAAATGGTAAAGTAATTAAATGTCCCTGGCAGGGGAAGGTCTCTGTTTAGCGCAAGCAAAATATTGCAGAATGGATAAAAGTGTGTTGAATTTTAAGAAAACGCATTTGAGAGCAAAACATTTTATGACATTTTTAGCTTTCAGAGCTGAAGAGGTTAACCCCTGGTTATAAAGTATTATGAGAAAGACTGGTCTGTTTTCAAGACAATGTCTTTCTGCAATTTCCATGATTCATGTGTTTTACAAAAGCTGTCAGCCATAGACTATTGTCACAGGCTTACAGTATAGTATACTGTCAAGAGATTCCCTGCTTCCCATACAGATAGGCCTTGCAGTGCTAAAAGGGAGTCATATGGTTGGGTATTATTACTCAAATTTGTAGTCGGGTATATTTTGTCATTTCAGCTGCATTTTAGAAGGCAAGTTTTATTGTTCTCCTTCAAAGGCCAAAAATAAAGGTAATTTAAGAAAGTCGTAAAATCAGCCCCCAATGGGAATGGGCATTAAGCTCTGTAATCTGGTTTTGTGATTTGTTGCAAAGCTGGAAGTGAAAACTGTTGGCAACGCGGTTTTCTTTTTAAGTGTCTGAGAATGGGACTGCCACTGTTCCTGTGGCTGCTTGTCAGCAAAGTTTAGTGGCTTTAAAGCTCCACCTTTTTTAAACAACACAGACCACGGTATGAGGCTTTAACAGTTTTGTTTCTTGTTTTTATTTTGTTGTTTCTGGGAATGTGGCTGAAAACATCAGGAAAAGTTAAGAGGTTTTTTTCTTTCTGGCCTTTCATTGGTGTGTGTGTATGTGTGTGTTTTTCTAATATACTACTAGATTATTCAGCGGTTGCCAAGGCAGGGGATTAGCGAAGGCTTTAATACAGTAGTGGTGCTATACAATTACGCTGCTAACAAAACTGTGACTAACCTTCTGGTGTTTAGAACATAGATTTGAAAGTGGCAAACTTATAGAAGTGATGGGACAACTATCCGAATACCCAAACAACATTTTTGAAGGTGAAAAATGTCTGTCAGAAATTTGTCACAGACAAAAGTATTTGGACACTGACGGCACACGCTTCGGAGGACAGCTCGAGTTCGTCTTGAGCGCTCCCAAGTCAACGCTGGGGTCGTAGCAGTGGGGTGAGCCTAAATACAATTGGGCATTCCAAATTAGGAAAAAAATGGGGGAAATAAAAAGCCATGTGGAAAAATCTCAATCCATCATCAGCACCCTCCCCCACCGCCACCTCTAAAATATCTAAAATATCAACATGCTGAGTTCATTGTAGTCGTATTGCTGCATATATTGGCCTAATCATTCAATAGAATGAGGCACTTTAGTGTCTTAACAAGTTTTTGTTGTATTTTAAGCACTTGAATATGGTACCAACCAACTTTTCTGTAAGTGGCACCCAACAATTGGAGTTGGTGACCTATTTTTATGGCCAAGGAGCCAGGCCCATAAGGCATAAAGTTTGTCTGGAACCCTGACTGTGTAAATACAAGACTAACATCAATATTTTACATGCATATTTTTTAAAGAATGAATGTTGTTAAATTCTATGTTTACACTTGGCATATTAAACTAATTATTACTTCCTTAACTACTATGAGTGTGGAATGTTGTAATTTATTGTGTTTGTGTCTGCTAGTATCTGTGTGTTTTATTTATTTCCCTAGAGAGCAGATCATGTTAGTCTGCAAATCCATGGGATGGGTTTTGGCAGAAACTCAGGCGCTACTGTACAAGTACAGTTGAATCCATTCAGGGTTGTTCTTGGCGACTATTGTGCAGAGTGCCTTTCATTGAGTCCGTTACTGAGCTGAATAAAATTTTAAAAAGTCAGACTAGGACAGAGTGACCCACTGATCTGTTTACCCACCCTGAAGAATGTATTGGCCTTTGATCAGGGAATCTGAGCTGTTCAGCCAAAAAAATGACATGGTGAGAAGTAGCTCTGCTTTGATCTAGGCCTGGACAGTTGTTTGTGAAAGTAGCACTGGTGTGTAACAAGTGCTATACGCTCCTGTGTTTGGTCTGTAGAGAAACCTTTGTGTGCAACGAAGAAGATTCCATTTTAGAATGGATTGGGACCTACCCCAACCTGATTTAACTAAACACTTCAATACTTTACCAATCCAAACTAAAGGATATTTAAATCTAGCTATTGATGCATGTGTTGGCTGCCTTTTATGTGAAACAATGTAGACCATGTGTTTGTAGTACATTTAATAAGCTTGGTGATGTCTCCTGTTATCCATTCATGCCTTTATCATTGGTCTCCATCCATCTCCTCACTAACACAGACTGAATAAAGGTGTGTAAATTAATTACAACCACTTTCAGCGTCCTGCCTTCTCAGACAACAAATTAAAAACAATTCAGGGCAAATCCTGGCTAGATGGGCTTTCATTTTAAGACCTGAGGATGATAGAAGCAAGTTATTAGAATATTACATATGTTTTCTATCACTTATCATATACTTTTTTTAATAAAATGTTTTAATACTGTTGAACTTGTCATGGTCATCTGCTCTTACAGTCAGTAAACCTTCATTTTCTTTTTCCAGTACAGTCCATTTGGTGATCGTAAAATCTGTTTTGGGCTGTATAAAATGTCATTACATATGATGAAAAAGTAACTGAGGAACAGTGGTTTCTTCATATAAAATTCATATTCATATATCTTTTTTTTTCTTCTGGGTAAAACCTGTATGTCTAGTAAATTACTGCAGTTGTTAATCACATATTTTTCTTGCTTACATCAAACGCCCAGAATTCCTTTTTTGAGAAAGGAAGCAAAAAGCTTAGATGAAGAGAAGGAAAATGGAGCAACTCTTTGTTAGTTTTCACCGCATTAGATTTTGGAATACAAAGTAGTACAGGACATAGTTGTTGAAATACAGCAGCAGCACCATAAAGCAAATTAATGATAAGGTGTGTTTTTTTTTTAATATAATTTTGTGGTTCTGGTATTTTTTCACTAGGATTTTCCTGTATTTACTCCCTCTGGTCTTTGTATCCTTTGAATGTATTTTTGTAAGGCTGAATATTTTATTTCTGTGCTCACATTAGCATACCTAATAGAATTGCAGTTTGAAGGGGGGGAAAAAAGTCTCAGCAGAGGGTAGTGTCAACACCAGCATGCCGAATGCAATTATAAATTGAAAGGAGAATGGTGTTCAGGGCAGCTGAATGACTGTATAAAATTGCCAGGAGCAGTGTGGAAAAACAGTGTGTTTGCAGTTACAATTTAGTGCATGGTTGAGTTAACTGGTTCTGTTGTTGTAGCGGTCACGGCTGACCGACTTTTCCAAGCAGCTAACTTTGTTTCAATTTGTTTTCAAATCGATAAAAAAGAAGAAATGTGGGGAAAACATGTACTCCTAGTCAAATGAAACTGTCTTATTTTATTTAAAGAAAACAGTCTCATCTCCAACAACAACTTAATAATAGGGTTAATGAAAATGTACCCGGTGTGTAATAGATTCCAAATTAATTGGGTCTTCCCTTACTGTGTTGTTCCAACAGTTCAGTGTTGAGGGACACATGCCAGTTTGGTTTCAATCTATTTAACTGGGATTACTGGTAACAAAATAAAATCCCCAACTTGCTTATGTTTGTGTGATGGCATTCAAGTGGGTGTATAATTCAAAACCTGATGGAATTCAAGAAATAGACAGGGTTTTCTATTTCATGATACACTACAAATTTACTTTGGGTTGGCTTAATACTGGATATTGTGGGCTTTCATTCTTGGGGCATCCATTTCTTCAAACATGCTTGGTCTAGGTTATTATTATTTCTTAGCAGACGCCCTTATCCAGGGCGACTTACAATTATTACAAGATATCACATTATTTTTACATACAATTACCAATTTATACAGCTGGGTTTTTACTGGAGCAATCTAGGTAAAGTACCTTGCTCATGGGTACAACAGCAGTGTCCCCCCCAATGGTCTGGCTATTTGAGAAAAAAGAACATTTATTTCATAACAGCTGTGCGACAAATTTACTGGAATCCTCCAGTGCGGTCATGGAATCAATATGACATGATGTAAAGTAGTTCTGTTAGTTTCCATTTTTGTTCTTTATAAATAAAAATAGACCTGACAACACATTATTGGGTATTGCCAGGTTTTGAAAAGAGGAAGCAGACTGGTCTGTGGTTTGTGGTTTTCTAATACAGTTAGATAGTTAAACAGTAGATGAATACAGTTTAAAAATACAGTTGCAGAGGTACAGTCACTACCATCTGTGACAATGTTATAGCTCAAGATCATTTGAACATATTTAGATGGTAACTCCTTACTAGTGACTTAGGATGTTTCTACTCTGTGATGGCATTAGGAAATTGACTTCATAGAAGTTTGTGTTTTACAGCAAATGTATTTATTTATTTTTTTTTAAATTTGGAATCGCCAATTGTTTTTTACCCCAATTTTAAGTCTGGCTCACTGCTGCAACCCCCCACGCTGACTCAGGAGAGATGAAGACGAACTCACGCGTCCTCTGAAACGTGTGTCGTCAGCCATCCGCTTCTTTTCACTCTGCAGGCACCCGGCCAGTCTACAGGGGTCGCTGGTGTGCGGTGTGCCGAGGACACCCAGGCCGACGTAAGCCCTCCCCACCCCGGGTGGCGCTTGGCCAATTGTGTGCCGCCCCCTGGGAACTCCTGTCCATGGCTGGCAGTGGAATAGCCTGGACCTGAACTGGCAACCTCCAGGCTATAGGGCGCATCCTGCACTCCACACGTCGTGCCTTTACTGGATGCGCCACTTGGGACCTCACCTGTAAATGGATTTCAATGTTAAAATGTGTAGTAAAGTGTTACCTGCTGCTGCTAACAGGACATTGTTGTGGAATAGGCCTATTTTTAAAGCTAAAAAGATCAAACGTATTAGAATAGTGTACAACAAGCAAAACCAATGTTTTGTATTCACTATTCAGGAACTACCCCCTAAAACTGTCTGTGGCAGTGCGAAAGCCCTTAATGTTTGAAGTGTGTGTGTGTGTGAGAATGTAAGGTTGGCAGGGATGGTGTTAAATCTATCGCTGCCAGCAGTCACAGGTGTGACCATTCCCCAATTAGGTAATTGGTGCTAATTGTTGAGTGGCCACATGTATAAAAGGTTTAAACAAAAGAATACTAAACACACCCTGTTGTCAGACTGGGCCGTTGCCTTCACTGACCGATTCAGAGTCCACACAGTACAGCAGAGTTTAACACAGGTTATACTCACCTACACACCAACACCAAACAAAGGATTTTACCCTCGAATACCATGTGGCTGGAGCCTAATTAACCATTAATCATTCAATTAAGGCTCCAGCCATATTCTCACATGTATTAGGACATCAAGGATTCTAACCCCATCCCTGCCAACCCAATATTCCCAACACACACACACACACACACACACACACTATTTACATTTAGGGCTTTCACCCTGCCACACTGTCCAATGTCGGCTACTGTAAGCTTTCATTTCCTTAACTTACTGAAAAACTTAACATGATATTTTGTGTTATGTCTGTTCTTGCATCACACAGTAGCTGTTAAATCCACTAAGTTAATTAACTGGATCAATTAAGCTTCTAATAATTGGTCCAATGAAGAAATTTAGGATACAGTTGGAACAAAAACCTGGAGGGACGCAGGGTTGGAGATCTCTGTCCTAAAGGGAATGAGGGGACCTGTGAATTTGACCTGTAGTGAATTTCACACCACAATAGCCTGACAGCAAGATGTGATTGACTAAAATAGTAAGGCCCATCACCTCCTGGCAGTTGACTTTATAAACTGTAACACTCAATACTTGGGTTTTATAAACCATGGGATCTCCAGAGATGCTGTGTGGGCTGCACAGTGAAGCACAAAATACTTCAGCACTACAGCCACTCACACAAAGTGTGCGCATTCAACAGAATCATTTTCTGATTATTATTATTATTATTATTATTATTATTATTATTATTATTAGTTTATTTAGCAGACGCCTTTATCCAAGGCAACTTACAGAGACTAGAGTGTGTAAACTATGCATCAGCTGCAGAAGTCACTTACAACAACGTCTCGCCCGAAAGACGGAACACAAGGAGGTTAAGTGACTTGCTCAGGGTCACACAATGAGTCAGTGAGTGAGCCGGGATTTGAACCAGGGACCTCCGGGTTACAAGCCCTTTTCTTTAACCACTGAACCACACATCCTCCTATGCTGACCTTCTCATGCTGTTGACGCACGGATTGGTGACTAAGTTAGAGTCCTGCATCGGGTTTGGTACCTGCGGGTGACCTGCAAAGCGGGTCGGGTTTGGGTCGGAATGTAAACTTTTTGTGGTTTGCGGTCCAGGTGCAGGTCAGAAAAAGTCATTTTCGGGTTAGGCTCGGTTCTGAATTTGAATTGCCAAAAACATTTTCTGTCCTTTCAGCGTACTCGTCTGTAACCCTTTCCCAAATAACGTATTTTCTGCACTAAAGCAGAAGGCGATTAGGGAGGAGTTAGCTGACTAAGCAGTGTTGTTCTCGCTTGTTTGATACTTCGCAAGATCCTTTGATCATGTCTGCTTGGTGACATTAAAAATGTCTGTGGGCGAGGTGGAACAAAAGATAGCGCAAAGTTTCTATCATGTGGTGGATAATAGTTCGAGAGGTAAATCAGGAGTGTGTAATTCTTTTGGAATCATAGCAAATGAAAATACTAAATATGTGACTGGATTAGTTGCTTGTAAAACCTGTCATGTTTTTGTTTGACAGCCACAAAACGGGTACATCATCTCTGCGAAAGCACAGATGTAGCTCCCTTTCAACTAGTGTCATGAAAGGAATAGATAGGTATTTTATAGTACAGTAAGTAGAGACATTAACATAGTAACATATTAACTATAAGAAGATGGTGTTGCTGCGGGTTCAGGTCGGGTCCTGTAGTAGCGGGTCTGGGTCGGAAGCGGGTCTTAAAAATCGGACCCGCGCAGGACTCTAACCTAAGTTTACTCGAGGCACAGTATATGGTTGTATATAGGAATCTCTGATTACTTGGCATACTATGACCTCCAGTGAGAGGAAAGGAAACTATGACCTCCTGTGACCTCCAGTGAGAGGAAAGTAAACAATATTGGTTTCCTTCACTTCTTTACATTAATGACTTTTGACTTTCAGTAGATTTTGTGTAGCAAGTACTAACAGTTTGAGAAGCAGTCCACTTATTATGACTCTTGGTTGCTCTCTCTGTTCCAAAGGGGATGTGGTTTGAAAAGTGTCCTGTCTTGTTAAATTTTCCAGGTTTTGTTCTGGACAGTTTGGTATTTGAGTCCTGTCTGGGTTGTTTCTAGTGCATTTTTCATTACTCTTTGTATTCTACAGATGTAGGCATAATGTCAGGTACCCTGAGGTGGGGCATCAACTTGTACTGTCGCACTAAACGATACCTGTATTGTAAATTTTGGCAACACAGGTTCTTGCTGCATGGGGTGCTCTAATGAAGCAGCTTCTTCTTATAGAGCCTTCCAGAAACCAGAAACTGCCAAGTTCAGCATGTTCCTTTTAATTAAAACTTTGCAGGCAAGCCTTGAACCAGTATCCATAACTTCAGTTGTAACACTGGGTCTATCCAGTACAAGGAGCATCAGGCTGCAAAACTTATGGAAGCAATGCTCTTGGACAGAGGGCTCCTTAAGATTTTGAAAATGGTTTTGCACAGTATTGAAAATGTACAGTATCAAGCAAATTTGCTTTTGAACTATTTTGATTTACTACAGTATATCTATAAATATTAAGTTTTCTATTGTGTGAATGTTGTCTAGATAGCCTTGACTGTAACAAAGTGAACTGCTGTCCTATAGGACCCCCTTGGAAATGGAATTCATCTCAAAGGGCATATTCCTAGTGAGTGGTTTGCTCTTGAAATGGTTTTAAAAAATAAATAAATAAGTAAATAAATAAAATTGCAGATATGTTGGGTGTCAGCCCCAAGTCAAGTACATTGCGCTAGAGCAGTGGTGGCCAATATACAAAACACTGCAATCCATTTTGGTGGATCTCAACGGGCTCCGCGATCCACCAGTAAGCTATGACCAATAATTATTAGCGGGATTTAATGTAATAGTGTCCAATAAGCAAGATACCAATAATTAAACACAATAAAACAACAACAAAAACGTAACAAACACACAATCAAAGCATTTTTAATGTTAAGCATAGGTAGTTATATAACAGAAACTTACCAGCATTTTTCATCTGAGTCTTGAAACCTGGTGTAGGCAGGGCTCTACGCTAACTTTTTTTTAGGCACATGTGCGCCTAAGTTAATATTGTTGAATATCTACAAATCTTTTTTTTTTTCCTTTCTTACATAACACAGTTCAATACTTTTGCATCAACAACATTGTAATGGACAACTTTTTTTTCAACTTAAATGATTTTTAACTGCCTGGTAGCATCTTCCTCAAAATGTGCTGCTTGCCTGTTTATGGTAGCGGGATGGTCTGGCTCATTTTTCTGGATGTATGCCTCTCCGCACATTGCGTGCCGTTTTGAAGCACTGTGTTTTAAAAATACAGTCTTGCCTGCCATCAGTTCCCCTGCATCCTGACAAAACGTGCAAAACACTGATTTTTTTTAACATCGTTGTCAAACTTAAGCCAGGGAAAATCTTTTAGCCACTGTTGGTTGAACTTGTATGTTCTTTTGCTACTTACAACTGTGACCACGCTGTAACTAGCATAGCCCTTCTTGAAGTTCCCTGTTCGCTTTCATCTTCTGACATACCTTCATTGTTCATTTCTTGTAAAGACGGCGACATATCTGAATCCGTGGTTATTTTCCTCATGTTGGTTTGACAAGTTTTAAAACTGTCTAGAAACAAGTAGCCATCGCACTGATAAATCAGTGAATTTGCTGGGTATGGGATTTGTAGTTTTTAATGTGTGATTAACAGTGGGCAGTGGACACCAATGAACTACATTCCCAGAGTACATTACGATTGAGCTATGAGAGTTTAGATCTGACTGAGGTGGTTGTTGTTGTTGTTGTTGTTGTTTTTTTTTTTTTGTTTTGTTTTATACTTTTTCAGCTGAAAAGAAGTGACATTTTATTTTTTATAGTCAACCTTTAGGAATTTCTAGTCGCACAAGTACACCTAAATTTAAAATGTACATTTGCATAAGCATTTTTTTAAGTCTCATATGCAGAAACTGTCGGGATATTTTTATCTGTGCTGGTGGACGACACAGAAGGCTCTCCCCATCAGCCGAAACAAAAACTGCTTATATGTTAGTGCTTGTTCTAATTTGTCCCGAGATCCACCAAAAATCTTTTGTGATCCACGTATTGGCCACCACTGTGCTATATTAACATTATTGCTGAGTGCACGAGTAGCAGTTGTTGTTGTTTTAAATCCTTCTCTCTCTCTCTCTCTCTCTCTCTCTCTCTCTCTCTCTCTCTCTCTCTCTCTCAAATTCATTCTTTCTCCTTTCTACCACTCTGTATCAGTGGCTGATCTGCTCTTTATATATATGTGGCCATCTCCAAATTGGTAAACACTTCATTAATTTGGAGATGGCCACATTACGCACAAGTTTAGCTGGATGGGGAATTTTAACCCCACCCATGCTGCAAAACAACAATAATAATCACTATCATTAACTAAACACAAAACAATACATTTAAATCATAATACAGGGGCGAGCATACCCCGTTACACTGAGAAACCGGAATAAAGTCATATCCAAAAAGGTTGTCACTATTCACTTACCATGGTAACAAGTGTTTTTTTTCAATTTATTCCCTTACTCTGTCCATAAAAAAACCCTGGCACCCTCTGTGTACCAGATACAGCACTTCAAGGACCTTAAGTCAACGCAGTTTTATACTGTGTAAAATCAGCCTTTGATTGAGGTGCAAGGGTAGTAAACCACAGCAGTGTTGTGTTAGCCTTTGTAATTGGTCCTAGTCATTTTTTTTCTTTCTTTCATTCGAAACCATAAAACATGGCATAGACTTCAAAGTGGCCTTTCACACAATAGCTTGTCCCTGCAAGCAGTTTTTGTGCTTGCTTTAATCCACGCTTCTTCTACAGACATTCCAGCTGTCACTTTTTAAAGTCTTCGGGGTTACAGAGCAGGCATTCTTAAATATTATTTGTATATTTGAATATACTCATGTTATACACTGCCTGACCACAGAGGGTAGCATCTGGTGTGTACTACATGCTGAAAGTTTATACACTGCTTTGGCTACTTAATAAGCATGCAACAAAGCATTAAAAATACTGGGGCATTACCTGTTATTAGAAACTACAGCTATAGCCTATCGTTTTGCATCACTGTATAGAATTAACTCATTTTGCTTCATAAAGTCAAACGAAACCTGCTGAATACGTGTAACATATTGAATGTCTTACCGCTTTGTAGTTTTCCATGTACTTAACAAAAAAGTGAAAAAAAATTGAAAAATGTGACTCTGAAATCTAACATGAAATCAAGGACCCGTCTGAAATGCCCTGAAACCTTTTGATTTATAGCAGAAATTATATTGCAGCAAAATAGTTTTGCCAATAATAACAATTTCTTAAAACTTTAGGACTGCTTTTGTGGTCTCAATTGCCAAAGAAAAAGGTTTTTCATTCTATTTCATTTCGCTTCTCCCAGACATGTTTGTATTTGCTCTGTGTGGGGCTGCTCAAGGCCAATTCAGTGTCAGTATTCCTGGCACTTTATAGTACCCTCTTGTTAATTAATAATGAGCCATAACCGAGGAAGTTATCTGTTAAATCTCTGAATTATTTCTAATTCCGTGAGAATTTAAGCTTGGTGAAATCTTGTTGTAGAATGCACTTGCTGTCTAGATAGTGAATCCCTCATAAATGTCAAAAATCTTTCATGAAAACAACATGGTGCAACTTTGCAGGGATACATGGACGTGCTGTTTCCATTAGTAAATACTTGTGGACTATCCAAACCTGATAATAATAATAATACAAAGTGTTACAGCTATCTGTATCTCTACAGGAGGGAAAAAACTGCCAAGAAGTGATCTAGTTTTGGGGCTGTACACAATATTGGTTTGTATAATAACAAAAAACATTTACTCTAGAAAAAAGGGTTCTGTGCAGTTAAACATTTGGCCCTTTGTGTCTTTTTAATATTACTGCAATACATCTTTTTTTTTTTATTACAATACTTTTTAAACAAGAATGTCTGATTTTTGAGAATTACTTTACCCGGAGTGTTAGAGAGATCAAACAGTTGCCAGGTTTTAAAGAATTTCCTAATCCGAGACTACACTTGAGCTTGATGAGCCTTTTGATACATTATGAAATCAATTCTTGCCCCTAGTACCAGGTAAGGATTTAAAAGCAAGCAATTTTTTTTTTCATAACCCTGCTTACTGAAAGAAGCTTACCAGCAGTTTTAAAGGCTTTCTTATTGACGAGTTTTCCTGTACATTTGTCTGGTTTGGATATGAGGACTTTCGAGTGTAATCTTATATTTTCAATATGGAGAAGATGAACTGCTGACACGTAAATACAACCACGGTGGAAACTCTACATTTTATAAAAGAAACCCTTTAGACCTTCAAGGCTCAGCTTTGAAGTGACAGCAGTTCACCTTTTATCTGCTGCTGTTTACATGAAACAATAATCAAAGGAGACCTGTTGGAAATCCATGAGAGAGATCTAATCAGAAAGAAGAAAAAACTGATGTGTACTGTTTTTGACAAAAGCATTCAAATTAAGCTAACAATTGTGATAGTAAAACAGTAGTTAGGTCACACTGTTTAGAGCTGTCGTTTACAAGATAACAATATGTGTCTGGGTTTTAAAAATATATGTATTTTAAAGTTTAACTTTAGACCTAAAACAAATAGAGGTTTTTAAAGCATACTACTCGTGTCTTTAGACGGTGGTCTGTTTATAAAATTCATTATGAATTTCAATTTCTGTTTGATGGGAATCCTTACTCGCAGACTTCCATAAATGTTTAATACCTTGCAAGCCACACACCATATTTTAAGCCTTAGGTTGGTTCAGAAGGTGTTAGACCTGCACATGTAGAGTGACAGCAAGAAAGAAAGCAAGTAAACAAACACGGGGGTTGTTGATTTTATAATATAATCTGTTTTTGGCAGCATCTTTCACTAATGTCAGCTAAGGTTAGTTCCTCACCCTATCTTCAGAATTCGAACATCAAAGACTTGTATGTTCTTTTAGTAAAGTTATAGAAACAACAGAGAATTTGACCAGAGGAGAACCTCTAGGTCATGCAGAACTTGGCTTCTGACAGCTGTTTCCATAGAGGCCTGCAATTCTCCTGAGCGAAGAATCAAACCACAAACCTCAGCATGTGGATCCTGCCAATGAAGACATGTTCTATGTTTAAAGATGTAAAGCATCTACATGAGTGAAAAAAAAGTTATTAATTGGGGGCTCTGAAAATGTCCTTGGCCATTGACTTCTAATGCTTGTTACAGCAGTGGGGTGGGGAGAGACAGTCAACAGATGTCTTGTAAAACATTTAAGAACTCCTTTTGTAGAAGTAGAAGTGTACTGTTTATTATATATATTTAAATGTCCCAAAACTTTGCTAATGTCTTGGCTCTACTTTCTGAAATAAATATTTGATCTTTTTAATATGATTTTTTTTTTTTTTTAAGAAAATCTAATTAAACTATCAACTTTTGTAACAGAAAATGAGGCGCATTTAATTGCACAATATAAAATCTGAACGTAAAGTAAGGATAATGTAAATAGAGATTTATTAGAGATGGCTTTAGCAGCCACCACAATCTGTCAAAAAGGCGCAGATAGTAAGGAAAAGAAGCTGTTGTGTAGAGGCCTATAGAGTTTTAAATATGAAATGTTTCCACTTTTCCTCGGATGAGAGTGTTAAGGTGGCCTCCATTTTCAGTTTTGAAACAAGCCACTTTTGACTTGGCCTAGGGATATTTCTCTCTTTTTTTTCCCCACAGAAATGAAAAGGAAGCCACATTCAAAACAGTAGTATTTTCAAAGCTTTGCAGCCTTTCTGAATTCCTGGTATATAGTTTTACTTATGCTGGAAACAATATTTGAATAATGTGGAACCATTTCTGTTGAAACTGTTCCAGGGACATGGAACAAGCCCATAGGGCTTTCAGATATAAAGTTATTGAAAGTATCATGCAGAGTTATGGAGTCTGTCCTCTCTGTCTAAGTCAGGTGATTTATATTTGAATTGTGACGTTGGTGTGAGGATTAATATTTATTTGGGGATATATGGAGGCTGGCTGTCTTCCTGCCTTTTTGTATGGCACGCTTACATTTTTACATGTATCTACTGCAGAAGCACTTTTTCAATTGTAGAGAAATTTGATTTGGACATACAAGAGTACAATAATTTATTTTGTCTTGTTACTGATTTAGAATTGGCAGCTGTGGCAAGGCTCAGGAGTAATAAAATATTCCCATAGCCATTCTCTTCATTAACCCTTGGATGACAGCCATATTAGGTTAAAATTCAGTAGGTCTTTTGCTTGCTCGAATGGTTACCAAGCGTTTAATGGTTTTAACAAATTGTATACTGTACTAAAGTAAGCCAAATACTGTATTTGATATTACTAAAAGTTTATAACAGTATAAAAAATGCCTAATGACCAAAGAGGTGTGGCTGTACAGCTGTACGTACAATGTTCATGGTAAACAACAAAGACACTTTGACTACGGTACTATTTTAAATTAATGTTCATGTCTTCCAAAACTTTAAATACATGAACATTACATAGAACAGAAACCCTTGTTGACTATCATGAAAGCTACTGTAAAAACATTGCAAGGTGTGTGTTTTTTCTTTTTTTTCTTCTTTTTTTTAAGGGTAGAGCTGTTGACCGGATGGAAAACAGTTCAGCTCAGCACAAGTACTCTGAAGCAGCAAGGAATAATGGCCCTGTTTTGAGTGCACTGACCAGTCAAACTAATTAAATGGTTCCCCCCCAGGTATCGCCTTGTCAAGCCTTGTCCAATTTTATCTGTTATAAATCTTCTTGCTGCAAGGCCTAATAATAACCTTGGCTGCTGTTCATTTTACTAATATGTAGGCCCTGTGGGACCAGTTGGGGCCTGGTCAAGCTTTAAAGTCTCATTCTGTCTGTTGTCAAGTAGCAATGTAGGGCATTCCTCCTGTTTGTCAGGGCTTCCGAGATCAGGCCTGGGATCTTAATGATGCTCTTCCTCGCTGATAAAGCCACCAGTTGCTTGAATCGCTCTTTTGTACGCGGACATGCCGACGTTTGAATAGAGAGGCCCTATCAACAGAGTTCTGCGGGAAAAGATAATTGGAGTGCATCTACTAACATCCATTGTTGTGCCTTTTATCCGACAGAACCTTGGGTTTCCCATGTATTTTGAGAAAAACTGAAGAAAAAAAAGTATACTGGCGACTGAATTGTGGATTTCCTTGCTTCTATTACTGTGTCCAAACAAAGGTGCACAGATTAGAGAGGGACATCCATGGTGTATGTTGGTTTATTTTTTTTTATTTCACTGAAAAGCAAAGCAGCATTTTTTTAAACAAATGTTCTAGATGAACGAAGGATGAACCGTGAAACCAGATGAGCGAGACGATCCAGAGCAGAAATTGCAGTAAAAGCCAGAGTAAAATGTAAAGCAAAGGGGTATCTGATTCATTTGTGTTTTGAATCCCTGTCGTGTAGATATTCGGACAATCATATTAACTTTGTTATTTTTCTTTGTATTAAGGAAGTTATTAAGGTTGGAAAAAATTATTTTTTGCCCAAGAATAATAATTTTTCTGACAATATTTATTAATATCCTTTTAAATGTTGCTTTACGTTGACATCCATAGGTACTCATTAATCAGCTTTGAATGTTCTTTTTGATGTGTGTTTGCATTACAAAGTCATGCCGAAGTCTTAAAATCAATCAACAAGACGTGCTGTTGCAAGGTTTTTAAGAAAATCTTCTTCGCCGATTTGCTGGACAGAAGCACATCCGTCACAAGGGCTACATCAGCATAATTTTGTAAAGCTGTGTGACTGACGTGTTTTAACTAATTTTTTTTTTTACATACTGCCAGTAGATTGAAGGTACATGCATGTAATAGAATTACAGAACCAACCTTCATCTGTCATTTCTTTTGTAAATGAAGATCCAACCTTCACATGACACATGGCTGCCAGAATGTTCAGTAAACATGTCCACCTGTCTGATTTGAATACAAGCGCATAGCCAGTGCCACCAACTCTTTAGCTGTTATAGTATTGGCATTCTGAAAAAAATAAATAAATAAATCTATCCGTGACCAGTATTTTTACAAGCAGCCATGATCTTCATAAAACTGAATTAAGTCAATGAAGTGCTTTATGGCACTTTCTGGGGGGTTTCTTTGAACATTTTTACTGCCAAGGGCATAAAGGAAACAGAAAGGGAACAGCATTGAGCATTCATGCTTGTTTTATGGCTGAATGAAAGGCAAGGCTGTGTGCTTTTTGTAGGAAATGAGTCTGACTTTAATTCTCTTTCCTGCTAACATTTATTTTGTCTTCCACAGCTGTGGCAATGAAGTGTTTCCATCCAGAGCTGACTATATTTCCCTATTGTATTTCTTTAATACAACAGATATAAGTCCCCTCCTATAAAATATAGATGCTGCTGTGCGGCGCTTCAATAGTCGTGGAAGTCATTGTAGCTTGTACCTGAGTTGGCTGAAACAAGGTTAGGTGAATATTTTGTTTCTGTGTATTTGTATCTGTAAAAATGTGTAACTTAAGGACAGCTCTTATTTAACTGAATAGTACCCATGGTATTTTTTTTAGTCAATTTTGCTTTTTTTTCATTTAAAAACACAGTTTAAGCACCGCCATTTTGTTGTTAGGTGACAGTCTTTTATTATGGTGTCTCTGCTATTCTCGACAGGAAGTTTAGTTCTCTCATTGTCAGACAAAGACAGCTTCCTTGTGAAACAAAGAAGTTCCCAGCTTCACTATCTCCTGCATGTACAGTATTAACCTTGCGATGGAAAACAGAAGGGCCTGTGAATCAGTTGTAGTTGAATGTTAATAGCGGTGCACCCTGTGTTGCAAGGAGCTGCGGGAAGCTCTCTAAAACCTTGTATAGAAATGTAATGTGAATGTATCACTAGCACGTCTGCGCTGAAAGGAAATCATTTGTCTCTAAGGAGGATAATCAGGGCTAAGGGAAATACCAGCTGAATCACTTAAGCTGTGGATGGGGCTCCACTGCAGTATAAGAGCATCATTTTAACTCTGCCTCCTTGGGTTTCTGTGTGCAAAGTTTGTCAAGCATATTGTTATACCATTTAGTAGAGCCTGTGTCTACATTTAGAGAAGTCGCACGTTAACAGGTAAGAGTTGTCTTGACCATTTACTGAACCAGTACCTCAGCACTGTGACCCCAGTAGTTTGAGTCAACACAAGCAAAAGGAATGGACCCCTTTGTTGAGGAATTAGTATGGATGCTCAGAGGTTAAGCCTGGAAACGAAAATAAAGCTGTGGGTGGGAGAATGCGCTTTGATGCGAGACGTGCAAGTAGGAGAAACACAAATTGTTGTTGATCATACCCAGTGAAGCGACCTGATGAAGTTGTTTTTTTTAATGATGCCGCTCAGGGAAAGGGGTGGGTTGTGTCGCAGCTCAGTTATGCTTGTGCTGCTGCCACGACACAAATCGGGCTCATGAAATAATATGTGGTTGTTTTTTCAAGATAATTCTCTTCACGGCAATATAACTGATATGTTATATTATTCATATAAAACTCATAGTCTTTGGGAATGATAAAATATATGGAAAATATATATGTATTATGTATGTAACGTTATATAAAATATATTTAACATATTACAAAATTGGCCCGTTTTCATCATATGGAAAATATATTTATAATGTATTTGCTTAAACATATTTTAAATATATTTAAAATATAATTTCAGGTAACAATATATCAATTATGTTCTCCATGTATTTTTTTTTACTAAACATGTATTATATAATGTATTCACAATATATTACATAATGTAAAGTGCCTGGACGCACACCATATTTTGCATGTGTTCCACCAAACAGATATGAAGCAAATAAATAAGAAAGGAATGGAATTCCGCAATTTCTCTTAAAAATAACTATTATCTCTAAACATAACGGAATATATCAACATTTTGTAAAAATTCAGTGTATATAAAACACTCAAGTACAAAAATGAAAAGCTTTCAACATATGCTAAAAGGCTGTTTGCATTACAACAGGTGTTTGGGCTGCTTCTCTGTAGACCTACTAACATTGTTCTTCTGAAACTATGAGACGTTACAAAAAACTGCTGCTTCCAATTAAAAATTCATTAATAGCTATGGAATTGTTGCTGAAAATAGAGCTATGAAAGTAAAAAAAAGAAAAATCCACTAATAAACTGGAAATACATTTTTACAATTTCATTCTTTTTTTCATATTGGTGGGCATACAGTTTAAATATAAGGTGACTTAAAATATGAACAGCCTATTGTGTCCTTGATTGTTATTGACCTCTCTTTTTTTTTCTTCTAAATACTAGGCTTAGCCCAGTTATTTTTTATGAGGTATCTGTAAGACTTCGGTATCTGCAGAAAGATTGATTAACGACCATATTTGTTCCGTCAAGAATAAATTTATTTACCAAATTAAAATCACAGTGTCTGTGTTTTTATCTGCTGTACATGGATAAACTTATGAAGCCTTGTTGTTTTAAATTTAGTGCTGCCTGACCGTCGCAGTCTCCCATTATATGCAATATATAAATATATTGTTTGAAAACACTGCATAGACTTTTAAATATATTAATGTGAATATATTTATTTACAACATATTTTACAATGTATTTTGAATATAATTTAGAAAAATAAAATGTATAAATGTGAATATGTTGCTTTACAAAATACATTAATAGCATATTATAAATATATTTAAGCAACATGTCATGTTTAAGAAAATATATTATAAATGCATTTCATGTTTAAAAATATATAATTCCATATATTAAAAATATATTTATTTTCCGTATGGGTGCTGTACCTCAAATGCTTGCCACAAAGACATGTCGGAGGCAAGACGGTTTCAATCTAACAGCTGTGCTGTAAAGTTGCTGTTGTGTTGAATTTCTTAAACTGTTTATTGAACTCGGCAGTGCTAGTGATTTTTTTTATTATTTGGATGTGAATCAATTTTTAAAGCTGTGATCCAAAAGCCTGCTGTTTCTGTATCACTGAAGCTTTGAATAAGCAAACTCTACAGTATAACTAAACCGAGCCAGTTTTCAGAACTCTTTGCTCTTGCTGGCATTATTTGTGGAATCATGAATGGGGCGCACAACAAAAATGTGTGATAGAGAGTGGCAATAAGCAAAGAGCAAATCATATGTTACATTTTCACTGAATGGACCTCCAGCTTCTTTAGGCCAACCAAGTGCCTTTCTTACCACAGCTACATGGCCAACCAAAAATACTATTACAGAAGGTCGTACAACAGTAGAACACATACTTAACTAATCTTCCTAATATATTTGGCGACCATGTCGTCTGTCTCTGCCATAGTTGCATGAAATTGATGCCAGTTGCTAAATTAAAAAAAGAAATAGAAAACCAGGTGGTACAAGCACAGTTAAGCTCAAAGTGATGCATAGTAGTTAGAGGATTTATTGCTTGAGTCCCAATGTGCAGAGAATGTGATTTCAATTATCCCCTGTTTCTCTGCCAGAGTGTACCCAAAATGGCTGCCCTGTGTTGTGCTGCCAGTCCTTGTGTAATAAACTGAGATCAGAAAGGGGTGTTGTATTTTTATAAAGTGACCGCATCGATTCTCAGAATCAAGGACCACTTAAAAGAGAAGCCTGGGATAAACTGCTTTACACGGCAACATCAATAGTGGGACACTGACAGAAACTGATCAAACAAAGTGGTATTTGGCAGTTCTGTTGCTAACATAGGGTTACCATGTGGCTCCAGATTAACCGGACGCTGTGAGACAGAACGGGATTTCAAACTTGCCCCTAAATTGAAATAAATGAAAGTGTAAATGAACCATCCTTAGCTACAATTAAGAATGGTGCTTAAATACCCGCATGCGCGTCAAATAATTGTATTATACTAAGAATGAATTGCAGCCAGTCGCTATTTTTTTTTTGTTTGTTAAAATTCAATCGCCAATATTATTCTGCAAATACAATCGCATCATTGTCTCGTTGCTCTATCGATAAATTAGCTATTCGTTCATTAAGATCTGATCAGAAGCAGCTGATCAGTGTGACTTGTTTGCTGCGCCCAAGCAATTCCACCACAGCAGGATTAATCTCAGCAAAGGTGGAGCTCATTTAAACGTGAATTACTTTCAATTTAGGGGGAATTTTGAAATCCCGGTCTGTCTCAAAGCGTCCGGTTAATCTGGAGTCATATGGTAACCCTAGCTAACAAGCAAACAGATTCAAATATATATTTTTGGATTTATTTTGTATTTATTAGGCAGACGCCTTTAATTTACAAATGTGACAGGGCAATACAAGGTTACAATGCAAAAACAATATTTAAATACAGTATAGATGATGCTTAAAGATCCAGTATCTTAGTTTATCCTCTTATAGTGTTGTACATGAATTATTTTTCAATTATAAATAGGGCTGTTCCGATTAACAGATTAATTGGACCGATTTAGTCAACTAAAGAGTTGATCGCAGATTAATTTTTTCAGAATTTAATCATGCATTCAAGGTGCATTCTGGGTAGAGAGAGAAATGCGTGCTTGTGAGGCATGTGAGTAATAATGGAATGTCCAGACAGTAATTTACGTGCAACCAAATAAAATTGTTTTATTAATATTACACGATAAAATAAAACGAAAAAGAATGGCGTGAGGGAGGGGGTGCTGGAATGAATAATAACAAAAAGAAGGGTTCGGGTTCTCCTTAGTCCTCTTCACGATATCCCCGGACATGAAGGGATAAAAACAGAAAAGAAAACGTTAATGTGTATTCCAACACTGTGCCAACAAATAAAAACAAAACAAGCCAACGCTTAGTGTCTCCCTTAGGTCTATTCACCCCGCCTATGCTTTCCAGGACCAACCCCGAACACAGTAGCACGTTCCCTTTAGTATGCAAAGCCCCGCCCCTGTAGTCAGTGGAACACCAATCCCAAACTGACAAGTGTCCTTACAACTCACTTGACTCCAGCGGCCGGAATTTACATACTCACACTTCCACCCCTCACCAAGGTGACGCCCCTCATAAAGATGACTTTCGTCATGGTCACGAGACCTTGGTAAGGGAAGTCCTGAGTTGGTTTGTCGGGAGGCTGAATTACAGACCGAAACCCCTTTGACTCATCACAGTGCTGCTATTTAAGAAAGTTCTGATTTGAAGCGCTTTCTCTCTCTCCCCGGAAGTGATAGGATACTATGGTTTTAAGCTTGTATAAAAAGGGGTTAAAGTTGTTTAAAAATCATAATTGTTGTTTTGTACAAGGATTGCTGATAATGTGCTACGAATGTATATACGTAGTTGGAACTGGAATGTTTATCTACGTTGATTTAAACGATTGCCAAACATGTGTCTACATAGTTACTTGTGTGCATTGTAACCAGTTGTGGTAAAATCCAGCATTGCTCATTTATCCTGAATAACATAATAAACTGTTGATTTAGTTATAAACCTTGGAGTGTTTTTTGTTTCCGTGTTTGTACATTGTTAGTAATTTTGCTGTTTGGGGATTACCCTATTGGTATAACTGTGGGGGTTTAATGACCAGTGGTGGGACATGAAACCAAAAGTTTTTCACAGAATTTGGAAGACCGGTTCCTAAGGTTCTTACAACAATACTTACATTTTAGGACCCACATCCCCTACAGGGTAAAGGGTTAGGCTGAAATTCGAATAAAACTCGTCAGTTACCTCTCGTCTGGCAATTTGCCAGAAGTGAGTAGGGTGCGCCTAGTATTGTTTTCTGAAAAGCCCTATTCAATACGAGTAGAATGAGGTGCTACACATGATGGTAGCGCCAAAATCCACCCAGGGTGATTTTTCTGGCCAAGGTCCCTTTTCTCACTTTAGGTTGACCTTTGCAAGGTCACAGGTCAAAGGGGACATTTTTGAAAAAAAAATAATGGCTATCATTTCTGAACTCGGCATGTCTGAAAACCTCCAGGTGAATTTTTCTAGGAAAATCTGAGAAGGACGGGCAACGGCACTGGTTGAGTTGGCGTGGAATGACACACATAATGGTTTTAAAAAGACCAAATTCCCATTGATTTCTAAAATTGATAAATTAACCGATCAAAAATTGTTATCAAGTGACAGCCCTAATTTTAAAAAAATGTACCTTACCTGAAAAATGATGTATGACTGCCAACCTCTGTAACGAACAAGGTATGAGGCAAACTGTAACCTACTAGAAAAATAGAAAAAGTCCTTGCTGGAAACTGATAGCTTTTTAATCTGTTGTCTGTCCAGTTGATTTATGCTAGGAGTTTGATAGCTTTACAAATGAATGTTGCAATTAAATTCAAATTAATTTCTGAGCAGTGGGACATTATGCTGAATGGGTATTAGCTAGCTATAGTGTTATTTGATCCGTCTCAGGCATCACATTTACACTTACATTTACACAACAAGACCTTATTCCCATAATTTCTCAGGATAATTTAATTGCAATGGAATTTGACGCAATTTTATCTTAAAAACCTGTTGTACTGTGTGTGTTTTTTAAATGAAGTAATGAACATCTGAATTTCTCATTTTTGTTTTGTTAAACGGTTGCCATTTATTTATGCTTATATTGTTTTTCTTGGGTGTAGTTCTTTTAACATAGAGTAATAGCCCATGGGATGACAAGACCAAAGGCTATTAAAAGAAATGCAATCTGCTTACCACCAAACCGTCCTGTGGTGGGATTAGTGAAAAGACATGATCAGATGAAATTAAGACACTGATGATCATCTGAAGATAGGCACAGTTGGCCCCCGTCAGCCCCCACCCCCATCCCCTCTTTTTTTTAATCAACTGAGGAAATGTTTTTTGTTAGGAGGTTGTTTGAAAGCATCAGAACATTTTAGGCACTACAAGCATCCAGGCCGATTTGAATATATGAATAAATTGCAGCATTACATTTGCCTTATAATCTGCTAGATGTCTCTAATTTGCAATGCTAATTTTTATTTAGCTGGTGTTTTTCAAGCATGTGCCTAGAATACCATGTATAGTAGTTTGGAATGTGCAATAGTTTCTCTTAAACCTTGATGTCACCTTTGTTTTTTAAAAAAAAAAAAAACAATGGTGTATGTTGGAGAGTTTAAAGCAGTTCTAAGTGGGTTAGTATCAGGATATGCCTTTAATCTTTGAGTTTTATTTCAGCCCAATTCTGAGAGCTTCTCTCTTTCCCCCTTAAGGGGTGGTCCCTTCGATGCAAGGTTGAAGGTTAAATGGGGCATTGTTGGATACGCAAACTGTATTGTACTGTAATAAAATCCCATTATCAATTTTGTGTATTCAAGATCCTTCTTTTAAAGTGAAATATTTGACGTAATACCACAACACTGCAGTCTTTCTTAAAATTATCCCCTACGACAGGTTCTTACAATCTTGTGGTTTGCATGTAACCATTTAATAAAATTACAAAGTTAAGCTTTCTTTGTATTTTATATAGTATCAAGCTAACTACCTCTTATTAGAGTTGGGCTGATCTGATCAGAAATAAGACTTTGTTAAGCAATTTCCAATATTAGTATGTTTGCTAAATACTGTGACGAGAGAGAGAGAGTACATGTAAGCCTTGAAAGCAGATGGTTGATAACTTTCACTTGTCTGTAGAAAAGGTGTATAAAATATTAACTATTTTACCTACAGCTATGGCTAAGAGTTTTGCATCACCCTATAGAATTAACACATTTTGCTTCATAAGGACAAATGAAACCTTCTGAATAATGTTACATTAACAAATTGAATTACATACTGCTTTGTAGTTTTCCATATACTGCATGAAAAACTGACTAATTAAAAAATGTGAAATTTCTAAATCTAACATTTAATACTGTACTACTACAGTGCTATCCCGTTATAACGTGGTTGTCGGTGTCCATAATTGGAGACTGCATTATTTGTGTTCCGCCTTATAATGAATATTGGCATTTTTGTTACCAAAATGATTTCCAGTACCCACAGCCAAATTAATACCGTAGCGTACCGTGGAAAATGAAGGAAGGAGTCACACACACAATTTGCAGGTACTCGAATCCACGGTTTATTGGGATGATTAGTCTTGGCCCCTGTCAGCCTGGGCCACACCAAAAACAACAAACAGTCTTGCACATTCACACAGCAGCTTGTCTGACTCAGCTGTCAGCTGTCCGCGTTGACGTGGGCTTTCGACATCAATCAATCCCAGCTGAGGCAAGCTTACCGCTTCCCTGCTTACACACACACACACACACACAGACACACACACAGGGTCCGTAGACCAGTCTTGTAACTATAAATCCTGGGTCGTTACAATATATACAGTATAACAGAAACTAGTTTAAAGTTTACACCACTCTTATTTCAATTGTATATTTATTATAATAAATGTTGTAAACTGTAAATAAATAACACAGAATCCAAGGACGTTTATACACACTTGTATTGTTTCGTACTTGTTTTGTAACATTACAGTGTATCTTGCAGGTCAAACACACCAATTCATCAGTAGAAATAAAATAGTTTTTATGTGGTTAAAAAATATTAATAAATAACAAAGATATGATAGATTTTGTGTGGTATATGGCCAACCCACTCCAAAATCGTGCTGGCCAGAATAAAACCGGAAGTTACGTACGAAAAGGTACACACACATGGCGACTGCCGCTGAAAACATAGAAGATGAGGTCGAAGACCCAATTAATTTTAGGGAACGGGCCACAACCCTACATTTTTTTAACCGCCTGCGAAGCAGTGGGATCCCACTGAGCAACAGAGGCAGCGGCTAAATGGGGATCGACAATAAATAGAGTTGTGGACCCTCCAAAAACTGTGGCGGATCGGCAACGCTGCATGGTGAGTGTAATTTCCAAAATTGTAATGTGTTTGATTACCGTTAATATACGCTTCAGTATCTATGCTGTTATATCTAATTAGTTTATATTAGTTTAGCAAATGTCTGTTATGGCCTATAATACCCATTTTTGTCATTTTGTCTGTGACAGAACAGCAGACCATTGACAGTGACACCTGTGAAGTATTTTCAAAGACGATAAATTATAAACATTACAATAATGTACAGTAGACTAAGGATTGATATTTAAGATGGCATTATATAAAGCAGATAAGACAACTTCAGCAATGAATCTGACGTGCACCGAAGGTACCACATCTGACTTCAAACTGAATCGTTGCTTGCTTCTCAATCCCATGCTATAATCAAATAAAGCACCCTCCAGATAATCACTGTCGAGCAAGTGAGCGCCACAAATGACATAATTCTTTTGGTGAACGGATTTCGCGGTGAAGTCCCCTCTTTTGACTTGTAAAACCGCACCCAGGAGCAAAATACGGCACTCTTTTTCCCTCGAAAGGCATGCACCCGATGCCCTGACAGGTGGGAGTTTATGCAACCCCCGCACACGCACGTATTCACCATATTATTAATACTACTATTTTTTTTTTATCTTACAAACCTGTAGGCCAGACATACAGACTGAGAACTGTTTCCTTTTTGATACGTCATGCGTGACGTTGTACAAAAAGGTGTTTTTTGTAGGCTTGGTCCGTGTTCCACATTAATCACATTTTAGAGGCCTATAAAATGTTTAAAAAAAATAAAATAATAATAATAATAATAATATTGTTAATAAACACTGCTGCATCCATTTAAAAAAAAAAACAAACCTGCAAGATACACTTTAATGGACAGTATGTTTTTACTTTTAGAAAAGAAAAATACTGTACAGCATGGGAGCTTTACTATATGAAAGTACTATATGTCCCAGTTTCAACTTAAGTGGGTTTAAATACCGTAATGAAAAACAACAATAAAACCCAACGTTTGTGAGTCAAATTGCCTTATGGGCGAAGTGGGAGCCACGACCTTAGCGTTCTAATGGGGTAGCACTGTATCATGGCTGCTGGTAGACTTTTGCAATATAATTTTGTACTTTCATTAATAACATGATGTTAAATAAAAGATCAACATTTTAAATATACATTTCCCCCAATTATGTCTCAATTCTATGATGCAAAGCTTTTGGCCATAGCTGTATGTTTGCAGATCATAAAAGCATTGGCTTTTGCAGTGTTGTGTTTTTTTTGTGGGGGGTGGGGGGTGGGGGTACATTTTTCAGATGCAAGAATCATAGCTGACATAACTTGTTAACATGCTAATATTGATGGGAACTAGCAGCGGCTCAGATTAGGCATTCACTCCTACACTCTCTATTGGCAGACAGTCTTACACAATCTAACCTATATGGGAAACTGGAATTAAACAGGGAAGTTTCTATGAAGCTGTGAATCTCACTCACAATCAGGCCTGGGCATGTTGAAGCCATATTTCTGTGGGATACGTGGGTTGGGGGTGGCATACTGGAAGTAAAGAATGCACCGAAAGTGAAGAAAAGGCCAATCTAATAACAGCTTGAGAGAATTAAGTTTGACAAGGGTGTTAACTTTCTTGGATCCTATCCTTACCAGGTTCTTCTGGTGTACTTTCAGGAACTCCAGTACAGGTAAACAATGTAGATAAGATTACTTCATCCAAATACATTTAGTTTAGTGCAAAGGGTTACACTGGCATATTGAGAATTAACTAGATAGCTAAGGCTTTCTTGAGGGTGAATTTTCCTTCCACCTTCTCCCCTGATCCTCAAAGCTGCCCTTAGGGAAGAACCTTTCTAATAGAAACCAGAGCTAGTTTAGTTATTAGAAGTTACACAGTATGACAAGACGTTATTAATTGCTTTAGTATTTATAGGTGCATCTGGTTCAATTTCCGTAGTGTAATTTGTTCCCCAATAGGGGCCCCCATGAGACCTTTATTAAGTTTAGATGAAAGATGCCCTTTTTTAATTAAGCACTCACTGGCACTGTTCCTGTGCCCAACAGAGGTCGAGTCCAAATGCTGAACTTATTTATCTTTCAAATGTTTACTATTTTTTTTTACCAGTCTGCAGCTTGTCAAATTTATAGCAGGATGCAATTCTCAAGAGGTAAAAAGTGCCTTAAGTAGAGGTCTTGAATTTTAATAAAACAGCCAAAGGTATTGGCTTTGAATAATTGTTGTACAATGTTATAAAGTATGGGCAGGTTTAATATCATAAAAGTAACCTTAACAGTAACACTTCTAAGGCTTCTAACTTATTTCAAACTGACTTTGAATTTTATTAACATAGACTTGCTTAATTTGGGCATTGGTACTAAAACCTGAAATTTATATACTACACCCAAACTTTCGAAGAGATCTGGGAAAGCGTATTCTAATGTGAAATCAAAGTTCATTTTGCATACCAAAATATAAGGGTTAATTGGACATTTATGGTTGGAGGCAAATCAAAACACATTAGCAGAGTTTCAGAACATATTACGTGTTATCTGGCAGGGTTTACACTCATCAGGCCCCAACTTTGATCATGTTCCTGCTGGGCTTAGCAAGATTAAAGCAGGGCAAACACCTCCCAGGAAGGTTGAAATAAGATAACAAGATGATGTCAGTGTTTAATGCGTGTGTTTGAATGTGTTTACACAAAGCTGGGCTCTTCTGTCAGGCATTTGTGGGCTGTGCTTGTTCTAATATGGCAGTGCATGATTTGTTGTTTTGCATGCTGTTTGTTTAAGGTACCTGTTGACAGTTACAAGTTTTGGATCTGCTACAAAGCAAAGAATGTGTTTTTTAAATTTTGCATTTACAGTACATCTCCACCCCCCAGGAGTAATTAACATATTTAAGCCTGTAGAAGCTTGAGTACAATTTCACAGTGAAAAGAAAAAAAGCAAATACAGTATGATATTTTAATAATCTATGCATATTTGGTTGGGCAGTTAAGGCAATCAAGTAAAAAGTCAGCACACTACTCAATCTGTTATGTACATAACATTTTTGATTTAACAAACATTTAATTGATTATAATGTCCTAGCAGAGCACTTATTAACTTTTATTACATTCTAAATACTGTAGGCTATGGATTCTAAGTATGGGTAAATACTGCTATCATTTTATTATCTAGCAACACATACTGAAACTATGCTTTCTGTTCATTCTTCACACATTGTATGTCGCAACTAATTAGGTAAACTGCCACATGCAAGGATTCTAGGGAAAACCTTTGTCCTCTTGCAAAAGTAAATCCATGAACAGAACAGGAAATGTTGTCACAGATTTTACTCATTGGTACAGCATATTACGCAAAACAGTCTAATTGAAACCAACCCACTGTTAACACAGTAAAACTGTGCCAACCTTTTAATAAAAAGAGAAATAAAAGATGCAGCTCTCAAACATTTTGTTAACACTGCAGTACTTGCAACTGCCAGTCTGTACTCAATTAGGGTGCAGTCAGCATACTTTAAGGTACAATTTGGAATTTGACCTTTGGCCATTGTCGCATTTATCATCCCTCTGCTATCAACCCATAAAAAGGAAATCATTTTCTCAAGAATAAGAGGTTTCCTGCTGAGAATTGGAGACCACAGTTGTTTAATGATTGGGGCTCATAATTAGGAGCTTTCCACTCTGATCTGACTGAACAAAGAAGCTAGTTTCACAGGATTCAAGTGAAACCCAATGACTAACTAGAAAATGAGAGGCCTAGAAGGTCAGGTCTACTAGCAATTGATTACCAGGGCCACCATGTTGCCGATGTTTGATACAGGGTCAGGGTCAACATTCCAACTCGGTAATCTGTAAAAGGTCCCTCTGTGCATTTATTGTAAATAATTAATAGAGCCACAGTACAAATAAAAGGGCAAGGGAAGGTTTTTTTTTTTTCTTTCTAGTGGAAAGGAAATTTAGATTCAGTCCTTCAGTAATTTGTGAGTGCGGAATAGTCAATATATTTTGGGTACTCAATGCCTTTTCTTTGTCTTGATATGTTGTTTGTTATAGGTGCTTTACCATGAACAGCATTAAAATGAGATCTGATTCCTTCAAGAACTTGCAGCCCAAAACAAATGCACCCCATAGAAGTCTCCAGAGAAGTATCAAAGACATCTTTGTGACATTTTCCATGGTCCCTTTGAATACATTGATAGTGTAATCGTGATAGAGTAGTGAAATCCTTGTCATGCTAAAGGGTCTAGTATCTCAGCAGAACACAGAGATGAAGCACTCTGAATAGTACCACAACCATCATTAATGTGTTGTTGTTTTATATATTTTAAGTGCATCTGTTTCTTTACTTGTCCATGCTGAATGAGGAGATTCAAACTCCCAGGCCCAAATTTATAAAGGGGAAACATCTACCGCAAAAAGCCAAGTAATTTGCGTGTTCAGTACGGCCTCACTCGTCATCAAAATAACGACCTATTTTATAAGTTAATTAATTAAGTAAAGCAGGCGATTCTGCAATCATCCAATTTAAATATCCCTCACCGCAATTAGCAGTGGAGAATTACACACCTCTCACAATAAATAGCGGGTTTGGGTCAACCCTGCGTGTACACATTCCAAAAGAAAATGAATGGCACACAAAGACCTCAGCCTGTTACTAGCCATGGTGATGAGGATGCTCAGAAGCGAAAACTGAAATTTACCAATATGGAAGTGGAGATTTTGGTACAAGCAGTACTTGTAACGCATGAAGATGTGTTACGAGCTCGAAATACATCACCAGGACAAATGAATCAAATATGGAATGTGCGGTGGCTTTTTAATAAACAAATGTACCACTTCAGAGTTTGTAGTAGGTTGCTTATACATTATGAGACATCATCCAGTTACTGCTTCGGCGCTACTTTGAAGGGGTATGTATAATACTATGATTTTTAATAAATAAGTACATGATGGATACTCCCTGAACGTTTATGAAATATTATTTCAATACCATGTTTTTTTTTTTTTTTGTTGTTGTTAAATTAATGGTTCGTAATACTGTATTTCACTGACAGTTTATTGTGGCATTGACATACTAAAATCTCTGAGCCAGGTTGCTTAGTAACAGATTTAGAAAACTCTTAAACAGTTGTTTTTATATTACTGAATTTATATATTACATCATTATATTGCACATTGTGCTTATAAAGACCCTGTGCAGGATTTTTTTTTGACAGGACAGCATGGGACGGGAATTTAAAAAAAAAAAGAAAAAAGTTACGGGACGGGATGGGACGGAAAAAATTTGGACAGGACAGGATTGGAAATGATTACTGTTTCATAGGATGGGATGGGACAGGAACATTTTTGACAGGACAGGACTTAAGTTTCATTCCTGTGTCACTCTCTACTGCAGACAAGTCACCCACATCACCTTGCCTTGTATAGAGCCTACTGTCTGACTGCGGCAAATTAACACCTGCTTTTCAGAGTTCTTAAAATAATCAAGCAAATACAAGGCCCGCAATTACCAGCAGCTTTAATAAATTAGACGAAATATTTAATAGACCTCATTTGCAAAATCCCACACATTGGTGGTGTTTGACATAGTGGCAGAAAACTCAGGCACATTTCAGAAAAGGCAGGGTAGCAATGCTAAGGCTTTTTATTTATTTATTTATTTATTTATTTATTTATTTATTTTTGTACCGTTAACCTTGAAAGCTAAATTTAGTGCCTTGTACCAAGGACCAGGACATGAACGAAGGGCTACACATTTAAAGCGACCTCCTCAGAAGAGGATAACTTTCACTGACGACCCACCTTGCCCTTCTTCCTGAGGGTTGGCAGTGATGGATCCTGAAAATGCAGTACAGTATGCAGTACAATAAGCACAGTCGGGAGAATATGATAAGAGGAGAGAGAGGCTGTGGGGTCTTTTGGGGTTCAAGGAGGAATTGATTTTCCACTATCCTCCAAAAATAAAAAAGGAAAAAAAGAAAACCACAATTGCTCTTTGTCCTTACCAGGTATACAACAAAGTAAGCCTCTAGAGATTTAGCTTATGCGACTGATTTTCTTTCTTGTTGTCTGTTCTTATTTTTTACTACATTTGGTCAAATAAACCAAATCGGTCTGCACAGATTTCTGCTCCTCCTGCCAGGGGGTTAAGCTTTGGTTCTTATATTTTAGAAATCTGAAAAGCTGCTTATTAAACTTGAAGGCTGTTTTGACTGTGGCAGGAACAATTGGATCTCTGCTTTGAAATCCTCTGTTCCCATACCTGGTATAAAAAGTCATAAACAACCCTACTTAAAACGTGCTCAATGCTTGTGAACAAAAATAGATTGTGCTTTGCAAGTAGGGCCTGTGAAGCATCAGGGAATTTACTTGCTTGAATGGTATTTTGTGTCTCAGGTTTGGTAAAACTAAACTTATTTGAGTCGACTGGAATGTGTTGGCACAAGGAGGTGTGAAGGGGGATATATTTTTCTTTCAAGGTGACTAGAGGCATGTGATTACAGGCAGGAGTCAACTAAGGTAACCTTCAACTACTCCTGGCTCCTTAACAACTCTGGATATGGCAAAGGTTAAGGAGAATTGGAAGTTATTTTTTAAAAAAGATGCTTTATCGGGTTCTACTCTTTGTACTCTTTGTTTGCTTGTGTGTAGGGCCTGTTATGATGGAAGTTAGGCTTCTTTAGCTGCATAGTCAAGAAATTTGTTAACAGGACAAATGTAGTCATCCTTTATTGTGGTGCCGCAATAAAAGCAATCAAACCTTTTGGAATGTTTTTGGCAACAGAAGGCGACTTGTCTAAAACATAAAAATGCTGTTTTTTGCCAGCGGGGGGGGGGGGGGTACGGGAAATTCCACTTCAGGAACATGAATTGATTTTTAAGTAGCCATTAATTCTGTCCTACTATGGGTGTTTTCATATCCTCAAACATTTAGTTGGAACTGCCAACAGACAAAATGCTGTTCAGCATTTTGGATGGTTTACAGTAAACATAACTTCTGTGGGATGATGGTGGCCTATATATTCATCCTCATGTAGTTTTCCTGACTGGACTTGCTAATGCTCACAAGGTGTGCCAACTGAATTGTATTGCGTGGCCAAGTTTACTTCTCTTTGATTTTGTGTGCTTTTTCTTTCTACATAGCTTTCAGTAAAACGTAAGGTTAAAGATATTTCTGTCCTAAATATAGGAGTCAGAGAGGATTTTTGTTTGTTACAAAATGAATATACTGAAATATTTATCCTAAATATGGGAACTGCAGTTCTGTTCTAACATTGGGAATTTGTTTTATTTGCTTAAAACATACATTATTGTTGTATTTTGAAGATAGCAATTTGATTTATGATACTTAATATAGTAACATAATTTCCTGAAAGCTCCTCGGAATAGTAACTTTTTGATATCCGTATCACAACATAATTATAACAGTACAAGGCCTTGTGTGGCAGGTGATATTTTGTGCCTCCGACTAGGTTCCTGACAAGGGGGATAGGGCAGAAGGAAGAATTCTAATTGAAAAGCCTGTGAGACTATGTTCCTGGTAGCATAATGAGACTTCTACTCCATTTATTTAAAAGGTCTTTAGGGCACTGTCCCCATTTTAAAGTATTAAAGAGAAAGACGGAGTGTATCGCGTCCCATTTTTATGAATAATTATTATTGGCATCCGAGTGGTGTTTTGAAAAATGGTCAAAAAACACATACATACAAAAAAGACTTCTCAGAATCTGCTTTGTGCTGTACTTTCTGCCCCCTTGCCAAGGCTTGTATTTATTTAACAATACTACAGGCAGTGATGAGAGGGAGAAGATCACAGCAAAGTCATTCAGTCAGACTTCATAAATCAACGATTCACAGGGACTTCCCTTCAACTGAATTCAAGCCAGAACTCTGCGATATATCATGCAGCCAAGCCAAAGATGATCATTTTAAGGGTAAGTTTAGGAAGAATACTTTTATTGTGTATGTCTTCAGTTATATTAAGTGGTGTGTGAATCGCCTGTTCTCCAACAAGCATCCAAGCACAAAGCTGGATAGTATTGATAAACAATGCAACTCTTTTTAAATTCATTTCTCAGTAAACTGTTCACAGAAACTATACAGGTCTTAAAATGCATCACTGGGTGGGTAGGCCACAGCCAACACCTTGCGTTGGCCTCTTACACCATCACCTGTATAGCAAGACATTAACTATATAGCCATGTGGAGGAGAGCTTCTGGGATGCTTAGTGAAAACACTTGAGCACATCTACTGAGAATATCTGCATTTTGTCTTGAAGTTATGGAACTAGCCCACACTACTGTTTCAGTTATGTTTGTTTTCCCAAGCCACTGTGTATCCCTAAAAGAGATTTACCTGAGTTTCTGCTGCTGCTTCTTAAAAAGAAAATATACACTATGTGCAGTATAGGGCTGTCAGTTAAGCCTCAGAATAGCAATCGATTTAATTTGTCACACAAAATATAATCGTTCAAATAAATATTGATGGTTGTACCGCCCACATACATTTCACTCCGTTCCTCTCCCCCCGACGTGATTATTTTAAATATCATTGCTGTTAGTAAAAGCTTGTGAACAACAGTTGAATGTGAGGGGTAATTATGCCTGGGTAGCGTCAGGAGAAAGAAAAAACCAAAAAAAACACAACTTTCTAAAGCAAGTTTAACATACTACAGGGGTGTTACTAAAATATTTACTCCAAACAGATTACAGTACTTTGGAATGTAATCTATATAAACTAGACATGAGTTTATGAAAAATGTCTTTTTTTTTTATTCAGTGACAACTGCAGCATCACGCATTGCATCTTGTTAATACTGTACCACATAACCTTCACTATCTGTGAAACACACAATGCGGAAATCCCTGCCTAAAACAATAATAATAATAATAATAATAATAAATACATTGATTTACTTACCACAATATATTATATAACAGTTCATTTTGAAACTCCAAAGAAGCGCAAACAACAGTTAGTTTTCTTTAATCGTTTTTTTTGTATTTTTTTTTATTTTTTACATCAAACACACAGAGGGATGTACTTACAAAGCATTTTCAAAACTGATTCGCTGGTAGGATGGGACCAGCAAATCAGATGCTAGTTAACACGAGCAGGAAAAGAAGAGCACGCCCACTGCTTGTCTGGCAGAAATACTGTAAGCAAGTCAGGGCATTTGGTGCATTTTCGCTGATAAGCCTAAATAATGTTATTAACTATGCACGTTACAAAAAATGTAATTGTTAAATCGATTATCCAGTATTTATATCGATGTATATAATGACGAATGGAATCGATCGGAAAATCGATTTTCGATTTAATCGTTGCAGCCCTAGTGCAGTATATGAATAGCTAATCAATCAAAAAAAAGGTGGTAACTTTCCAGTTCCGTGGAAAGGGCCAGCAATAAACCTCTTGTTCATTCAAAGACATGTTTTCATTTGTATACACGCCTGTAATTAAATTAGCGCTCAAAAAAATTATGGTTTTGCATCAGTGGGGGCAGAGGCAAAATCTCATAACAAAAATCCCCAGTGTGACGAGGCTCTTGTAATTATCCTTCTTGTACAATGGAATATATTTTGAACACTACACAAATAATTAAGTTGAACTAAGACCACAGGCAGAGCCAGTAATCCTGTCTTCTACCAGCTCTTCTGATCTGCTTCCCTTTGCTATATGTAATTTCCCAATGTTTTCCTGCAAGTGCAGGGATTGCGGATTAATGGGAATATTAATCAGTGTGACGGATGGTGGAGATTTCGGGATCTGACTCCTCATTGTCGGAGCTGTGTAAGCCCTGGAACATACACTAGAACAATTGCAGAGGATAATGAAATAATTCCATCCACTTTCCCGGAACATGCTTTTAAATTAACTGGGGGGCTGGTGGAACTTATATCGGATTTTGTAACATGACAGGTCCTCAGAGCTCCAATTAACATCCTCTTTCTACAGCCGGAAACTATTTTTTTTTTATTGAGCTTTATTTATTAAAATGTTTACTCATCAGTAAAAGGGCCTGAAATTGTCTAGTTTGCTAGGTGGGTCCTGGGGAACAGCAGGCTTCATTATGAAAAAAAATACTCTATCATTCATATTAGAATTATGCAGTTCTGCCAATAAAACTGCTGCAGTGCGACTCAGTTCAGACACCAAACTAATTCAACTGGCAAAGAATATGGGTAATTCTAAGGTGCAAAAGCAGAGTGGGCAACAAACCATTTCGAGTTGTAATTTAATCTATTACTGTGCATAATGTATTACCTTCCTTTTCAATAAGACTTGAGCCAACTTATATTTTTCATATATTTGCTTTTATAGTAGTTTGGTTCAGGTATTTTCATTCCCTTTTTATTTCAAAGTTGATATTCTTGCAGTGTTTGCTAAATGCAGGCATTCTCAAAGACCAAAGAAACCCTGAGGGGTGTTGAAGATGGTTCCAAGGGGCCTCCGCACCTGACAAAGCAATGTTCCCCAGGCTGGGAGATCAATTAATTTACATGAAGTTAGGTGATTGAGATGATTTGGAATGTAACACTGTTTTGACATCAACTCTGTCATTAAATGTATAGTTGCTGCTTCCAATGCCCCATTAAAAGTGTGTACCTGTCAGGATCCCTAATTTCATTGGGGCTAGTGAGTGGAGTTATAGAACCCCTAGATTAAAGGGTCAGAGGCAGCTCTCCATTAACCGGTGCATCTAGTCCTGAGTTAGAATCACAATTTCACCACTAATGAAAAGTTAAATGGATGTTGAAGTTGCATGTCCCCAGTGGACCTCATCCCTAATCTGCATGGGAATGCAGGGTAATTGACAACATCTTAAAAAAAAACATGATTAGATGAGCACAGAGCATGAATTAACCTTTCAACCCAAGATAATGGTGGTCTTTGCAGGGGGAAGGTCAAATACTGTAGAACAGTCTTGGCAGTAAGCTGATCTTTCATATAACAGTAGATTCATGAGAGATTATTTACTTGAATACGTAAGATTTTGTTTTAATGTCAGATTGGATATTATTTAGCTTTTTACAATGCCTTTCACAAAATAAATTTTAAAAAGAAAATGTAGAGAGAAAATTGGTATCTATCAATTGTAACATTATAAATTAGGAACAACTGTCTGCATATATATATATATATATATATATATATATATATATATATAGACTTGTGCGCTGAGGCATCTGTTTTGTTTCTTGGGGTATTTGTTTGTAGAGTAATACAAAAATCTGTGTGTAGTACGGTATATGTTTGTACATGCTGGGTGAAATGTATCTTAATATTTAATGCCTACTGTAACTACTGACTGGAGATTTGTTAATGAATAGATAGCTCATTCCATTCCCTGCGGTCAATATTGTGAATGATGTAGAGCTGTAGTCAATGTTCACTGCTAGGCAGGCTTTTTCTCCAGGCATGGTGTCTGGTTAGTTGGCTGGTTGGTTGCTTGATTGGCCCACCCACAGGCAGGTCATGTTTTGGGTATTTTTTTTTTTTTTTTCAGGTGGGCCCAGGGCAAGCCGCTACAGAATAAATAATCTGGTTGACAAGGGGCAGCTCCAGATAAAAGCAGAGCAGGCATAACAGGCATTGAGGGAATACCTAAACCATGTCTGTGCAACATCACCTCCTTGAGCCAAGAAAAGTTTTTTTTTTCTTCCCCACCCTCATCTTCCCTTTTCTGCAGTTACCTCAGTTAGCCAGATAAGTTTGAGAAATAAGTTGTGCATTTCCTGTCTCTCTTATGGAGCACAATGGGTGTATACTCTCATTTTTCTAACCATTGCTCCAACATACACATTCAGACCAGCAGAAGTTCAAATGGACCACAGTTTCATGAATATTCCTGGGGAAATTCCTTTTTATTCAGGACAAGTCCCCAGGCGGTTCAGGACAGCTGGTTACTCCAGGCACTGATGCCTTATAATTTCCCCAGCCAGAATCATGACTTGGATGGAAGTGATCGTCACTATGTCTCAAAGTGACAATTATGCCAAGGGTCATGGAGGAAGCCAATGGCTCTGCTGGGATTCAAAATCTACACTTTGTAGCTATAAATAAGAAAAAGGATATATTTGCTCAAGATTTTCATTTCCATTAAGAAATTACTTGGTCAGTACTTTTCCCTCAGGAAAAAAGACCTTTGACCGTGATTGAGTGATGCTAGCACAGACCTGTCCAGGCATGCCTGCAAGGCCACTGAGGAAGAAGTTTGTGCTTACTGCCAGAAGGTGCCGTTTCTAACCCCTGTAAATCATGTTGCTGGTTAGGCACAGGGTTTGTTAACCGTTTCCTAGGTTGCCTTCAGTGTCATCATAACTGCTGTACTAAGAATAGGAAAGGAGGGAACGATTTGGCCTGCAGCTTTATGTTTACCCGGCTATCTGCTGGGAAATACTAAGACTTGATCACTTTGCTTTAAAACACATCCTATTATGCCCTTGTAGTTGTCAAAGACAAACATTTGTATCGGTGACTCTTAATGTTACAATGGATATTTTAGGTTCTGTGCCATATATTATGGAAGTAAAAATAGTTATAAATGTTATAAGTTTCTGGACTGTTAATTTTATCTTCGATCATAAACATTTCAAATATTTGCATTCTGAGATCATAAATTGAGCAGCTAACTGTCCCAATCCATCACTGTTAGCCATGCAGGTACTTCATCATGCTGTCAGCTGTAAGCAGTTCTAGTAAAATGTCAACAAGATTCATTATTTATTATGTGCAACAGTCCCGTTCCTGAAGAGAGCGAGGGAAGTCACCACATCTCTATTATTAAATAGGGAAGCTGCCAGAGATTATGTATTTTTCTGTAAGGAATGCTCAGTACGGCACAGGTTAATTGATTTGGGTATGCAACATACTTGGCAAGTTAGAGGGCAACAACAAAGAAAAGCACAAACAACAGTAAGCTTGTTTTAAAATAGCTCTGGCCAAAAGTATTGCATCACCTAGATTCTTGGGATTAACAAGGCTGTGTGGTCCAGTGTTTAAAGAAAAGGGCTTGGAACCAGGAGGTCCCCGGTTCAAATCCCACCTCAGCCACTGACTCATTGTGTGACCCTGAGCAAGTCACTTAACCTCCTTGTGCTCCGTCTTTCAGGTGAGACGTAGTTGTAAGTGACTCTGTAGCTGATGCATAGTTCACACACCCTAGTCTCTGTAAGTCGCCTTGGTAAATAAACAAATAATAATAAATAATAATAATAATAACAAACATCATTTAGATCTTTTTTATTTATCATGTAATCAAATAAACTACAAAATGACAAGTATATGCAAAGCTACAAAGCGGTATGTTAACATTATTCAGCAGGTTTCATTCGACATTAAGAAGCAAAATGTGTTACTGTAATTCTGTAGGGTGATGCAAAATATTTGACAATAGCTGTAAGTTCAGTGCACTTCAGTAGATTCATGCAATGTGGTACAAATACAATCTGTAATACATGATACATGTTTTAATATATGCTTTACCTCTAAACTAATTTTAGATATAAATTGATATAGAGATATTTAGGTGTTAATGTCATTTTTATATTTTATATTTAACTCTGCTACTGGTATCACAGATTTTAAGATTTAGACCAATTTAAAGAGTTTATTTTTTCAGTTACATTCTTTAAATAATGGAGGTGAAATGCACTGCCCGTTGCTCGTTTGAGGAAGTTGCAGTGTTTATTTAGCCTCTTTGCGGAATATGTTCCTTTCAAGGTGTTTGTAATCCAAGTTGGGTGTTTGTTTAGAGGTTGGCAAGCACTGCTAATGCAGCTTTGCACTCCTCTTTAGATGGGATATAACACCAAGGTGCGAGACGAAATACTTCCTTTTAGTCGCCATAGCAACATTTCCAATCCCAGTCACAAAGCATCATTCCAGTTCACTTTACAGTAACCCAATCCATGCTCACAGCTCTTCCAAGAAAAAAACACAGTGGCTTTCTCTTCAGGAAGGATGAGGGACAACAATAAAAACAGATTTGTTTTAGTTCTGCACATTTATTTGGCAGCCTGGCATAACACTAAGACTGTACTGTTAATGACTGCAGTACTCTGGCTCCCAACCTGTTAAACACTAAAGCAATTGTATGGCTTTTTGTGGAACACTTAACTCAGTACCCTTGGTTCTCACAGACAGTTGTTCTAATGAGAGGCTACATGCTGTGCACTCTGTTCATTGATAGAAACTGCAATATCTTTGCCTCCAACTGCTAAAACCTTTTTCTTTTAATGTTTGTATTGCTTTTTGTGTGTGTAGATACATGTTATGATCTGTTCTCCGATTTTACAATTGATGTTGCAACAGGGTACAAACACTGGACTGACTTGTGGTTGTTTTTATTTATTTTTGAAACCATAGAAACAAGAATCATCACCATGAGGTGGAAGAAACAGGAAATAATTCAGACCGTTGTGTTTTGAAACACTGTATACTACATTTCAATTTCAATTGAATTACATTTGCTAACATTAGACAACTTTAGTCATGATATCAACTCTTTCTGTACGAAGTACATTTACAGAAAGACTACCCTGGGATCATTGTTATGAAAAATGTATAAAAACATGTATAGACATACACATTACTATCTTTAAGATTAGTCTACTGCTCTGCAGTTATCTTTCCTAGACCTGTGCACAGGTGCATTGGAAGTTCAGTTGGCAGGGAAACCCATAGGTTGCTTACCAGTGTCACTGACCGCACTTTCCTTTTAAGTGTAGTTTAGTCTGGAGAACAGTGCTTAATAAAGCAGAGACCCAATTACATGCGATTTTATGAAATCGGTTACAGTTCTATTCCCTGCGCATTGTACCCTTGTTCAGATAAAGGGGATCGGTTTGTGGTGAGAAAAGACAGCGATTTGTGAAGGTGCATCATCGTCTAAATAAAGTCTGCACTTCCTAAAAGTCTGTAGTGATTTTGGTCATATTTCCTTCGGAGAAACTTGACATTAGTTCATCAACATTTAAAGAAAGAGTGATGTTAACAGGATGATCCATTTTACAAAAGGCACCAGGTATATGTGTGTTTTTGTTTAGATTTTTCAGCACGAATTAGGCGTGGTGTTTTATGCACAGAATAACATGTGTACACAGGATAAGATTTACTGGAAGTCTGGCAAATATTTCACTGTGATTGGTTGATTTCTGATGTGATTTGATGTCATTTTTGCAATGAGCTTCAAAGGCCAGCGCTTAGTGCTGAAACGGCCAATGCTTTTTCATTGCACAAAATATTCAGTTTCGGTTCAGGTTTCTCTTTTTTTTTTTTTCTGGATCGTTGGGTTTGGAATTTTATGCAAATGTCTGTTTTGGTTTGGAAAAATCATAAGCGTTACATTCCAACTACAGGCATTTCGTATGCATAGTCAGAATGCAGATACAGATTCATAATTGTATTCATTAAAAAAAAAGTATCAATACATTCTAAGCAGAATTTAGAATTCCACATTTCAGAAGTCTAAATTGCAAAACGGGACCATGGTGGTTTTGGAAAATCCCTTAAATCATTGTAAGCAGAAGAAGCAAGTCCTAAATAAAAGTAGTGCTGGGACAAATATCTGAATATTTGAACAAATATTTTTTGACATGTATTCGGATACAAAAATCAGAGGTTTGTATTCGCTAGAAATGACAAAAATACCTTGCACTTATTTACCGCCTCACTAGAAGTTGCGCAACAATTTAAAAAATGGCAAATGAAAAAGAGCTCTGTGTGATATGTGAGATTTAATATGTAGTCGCCACCGCTTAGAACGGGCGTGTTTGTTAACGTGATTCGCCCACAGTAAGTGATGGACGGTATAAACTCCCACACAATATCCTGACATTCAAAATGTCCCCCAATCACCAGTACAGTAATCCAAGCGTGTATGCCATTCAAAATCTTTATTAAGACACTCATTACACTAATAGCAGAGTAAGGGCGGATATGTAAAATGGCGGATAAATTAATCCTGTTTTAAATACCATTATACACAGCTGTAACAATTACTGTTCTATATATTATTATTATTATTATTATTATTATTATTATTATTATTATTATTATTATTATTATGTTTTGAGTTTCAGCTTTTATTAGGGAGCTCCCCTAAACTCTTGTTTAGAAAGATACAGGGTATTAATCAAGAGTAGCCATCTGCTGTGTGGATGCGTGCATTTGCTGCTGAGTGACAGGCAGCAGATCAAGACCGAGGTTGAAGTTGATATGCCCTGCAGACGAACAGGATTTATTTACATATTGTAGCGCTGAGCTGCAGGGTTTCCAGGATATAATGAGGCAGACAACAGTTGCAGTTCAAAGCAGTAGGAAACTGCTTTGAGTGAGCAATGGCTCTCATTCCTCTCCTCTCACTCACAAACTCAATCTCTCTCTCTCTCTCTCTCTCTCTCTCTCTCTCTCTCTCTCTCTCTCTCAATTCTCCTGCCGCCAGTTCCCGCTGCTCTCTTTCAAACTGTCATCTCCACACACAAAGTCCCCCCCCCCGTTTCTCACTCATTGGTCCAACACATATCTCTGACTGGTCGTGTCAGAGCTGGTCCCACCCCCCTCAGTGACCCACTCACACACAGGCAGTCTTTCAGCTCTAAGGCACAAAAACACACAGAGAACGCCAACAGATCTGAACAAGAATAACACAGTTAACAAACACACATTATTTACAGAGCACTCCCACCCCCTTCCCCAGTCCATAATCAGGTCCATTCCCACATTGTCCCCCGCTTTTTGAAGTAATGTTGCATTGTTTGCTGACTGACAGAGTTCCAAGCATGCTTTAGCAAGCGCACAGCATCTGACAGACATTTTATTTACACTTAATTTTCATGCTGATGCTCATTGCTTTTCTCTTTCAAGCCATGCTTGCTTGCTTGCTGTTGCAGTCGGTGCTGTTTTTTCAAACTGTAAATAAACCCGACACTGCGTACAGGGATTAAATAGCCAAGGTACAGGACAGGGGTAATCACTCAGTAACGACGTGCAAACAGCTGATTGATTGATCTGTCAAGTTTTTTTACTACAGTAAAGTGCTGCTATTTATATTGAAATCTATGTGAATGGCAAGGTAACAAGGTGAAAACCAGCTGATTTGTGGTTTAATAAGAGTGATTTACTACATTATAAGCAGTGCGTTATTTAAATCTATGTGAATGGCACTGTGGCAATGTGCCCCGCGCCTGTGTGCATATTATGTGTTGTATGGTGCGTGCGTGTGTTAATGTTGGTGTATAGTCATTGGTACACGGGATATAAACGTGTCTGTGTTTCACGTGTATTTAAAAATGCAGATTTGTATTTAGGCACGAGGAGGGCACAAATCATTTCACGTGCTGGTTAAATGTAATATGTGAGCACGGGGTTGCACAGAATTAATTCACGTGCTGGGATTCAAGTGAATAATTAATTAGTAATTGAATCCCAGCACAACAGTATATATAGAGACACGTAGCTCTCACTCGGGGTTGGGTGTTCGGTGAGTGGAGAACGGGAGATAGAGAAGGAGAAAATAAAACAACGTAAAGTAATTAGTGTTTTCACTCACCGTGTTTGTTCGTCTGTCTGTTTAAGTGTAGTACGTTTTGTTTGTCTTTTTATTTTGGCGTATAGTGCCGTGTCCCGTGTTTTGTGTTAAAACCTTTTATTTTCTGTGCTGTTTATTAAATGCTGAGTGAAACCATTCGCTCAGCTCCACCAAACCACACCTCTCTGTTTGTTTATTTCCTGCTTCTGGTCTGACGCCACCCACTCCGGCCGTCTTTGTGACAGGCACATAACAAGATGCAGACTTCTGAGTTTGCTTGAAATATACAGCATGCTTAACATGGTATAAACGATGGCAATGGGCAAACACTATTTGTCCAATATAAACGGCTGACTGTGTACGGTGTAAGTGGTGGCGGCTGTATATAAAAAAGAAAAAAAACAGGTTCAATGCAGCATCTTTGAGCCTCTATTTAAACGTTTTAGACAGCAAAAAGTAAACAAACCAGATTATACGCACGCACGCATAGTGATCTCTATGGAAGGCCTTCTGGGTCAAAAAGGCATTGTGCTGCTTTAGAACGAGTCAGAATCTCATGTGACAAAAAAAGGCAAGCACGCCATTCATTATTTATTTCAGGAATAAACAAAACAAAGTTGAACTTCTATTTGGCATCCTTTGTTTTGTACTTAATTCACTGGGGTAAACAATGTATTCTTTACTCCTGGGATATTTTTCTACTTTTAACGTGCAACATATTGTTGCTGTAAAATAAAGGCACACACACAGGGGCCATGCCCCCCAGCCCTGGCTGCTATGCTGTCTGCCTGTGTTCTGAGCAATATAATGGCTTTTACTACTTTTTGAAAACGAACAAATATTTCAATTATGAGCGACTATACGAACATGAAAAGCCTGCGTTCGTCCTAGCACTAGATAAAAGTAGGATGAGCAGTTAGCATTTTGCTGTAGTAACAATGAATCTGAAATGGCACAGGGAGCTTACTGAATATGTATAGGACCTCTAAAGGGAACCCTGCAACTCTTTTTATAATTCTGGAAGTGATATTGATGAAAATTATTCAGCAGAAGCACTTGTAAGTACGTTCACAATGAATGTATACTATGGTATAGGGAATTTTAAATCAATTTAGTTTCATACAAATATCTTTTTCTACATGACTGCCTGCATAATGCACTGTAAAGTAACCGGTGTGAAAATATGGGACTAAGGTTGTTGTTCATTCCTTTCAGTCAGTCAGTCAGTCATTCGTGCATGTGTCTGTGTAATCCCATATGTAATGCTTCTCTGTTGAGAGAGCATAAGAGTGTTAATTCGAGAGGATCACATTCCTCTTTATGCCATGCTCGACATTTAGGTCAGCATTTAGGAAGAATTATAATCAGTGTTTAACGATAAGGGTTAGAGCAGTAGATTGTGGTAACCAGTTGCTCAGTCACACAAAATACATGACAGTGTCGGTGCCTTTTTAATATCGCTTTGCAAGGAAAGGGGGAACACTCTCTGATTATTCGGCTGTAAACTGTAATACCTTGCACATGTGATAGTAATCAGATTACTTTACAGTAAGTGTACAAATCTTTTCGGTCCATATAATTCAAGTACATCATCTCTTGTCTGCAATATGAACTATTTATCCCCATTTTAACCCCCTTCACTGTGGTAGTGGTGTAATTACATGGGCCACAAAAATTTGTTTCTGTTGAGTGCTATGTAATTACTGTACCTTTTAATTATCTATAAAGGAATGTAATTCAATATTTGTTATGCGCCTAGTGACGTTTTACTGAATGAGGCAGTTAGTGCATTACGTCTCTGAGCTGTTTTGTGGGTTGTTTTGAAGAACTAACATTTGTAGATCAAGAATCTTTAATTGGTGAAGTTGGATCATGATTCAAATTATGCTTTGCTTGAAGTTACTGTGTTGTATATTGAAATTGCAGGGGGCTGAGTATTTTCTTTTCACAAAGACACGGCAGTGTATTTCTTTTAAATCTGTTTTATTCCTGTCAAAGGCAGTGTGAGAGCTAATCCAGACATGCCAAGATATTATTATTATTATTTATTTCTTAGCAGACGCCCTTATCCAGGGTAAACAAATACATTTCAAGAATCACAGTACAGGTAATAATACAATTAAGAGCAAGATAAATACAATGACTTTGGTTCTAGCAAGTAGAAGTATGGCAAAATACGATTCAATAACGGAGCAGATAACAGTGTCAGTGATAGTTACACCAGGATATAATTAAATACAAAATACTACAGATTAAATAACACTTGACAGATTACAGTACTCTAAAGTACAGGATTAAATGCCATAAAATAGGGGGCAGATAAGAGCAAGTAAAGCGCATTTAAGGAAAAGTGGTAAGTGTCCAGAGGGAAAGAAAGAGGCGATCTACAGGTGCTGTCTGAAGAGGTGAGTCCTGAGGAGGCGCCGTAAGGTGGTCAGGGACTGGGCAGTCCTGACATCTGTAGGAAGGTCATTCCACCACTGCGGGGCGAGGGTGGAGAAGGAACATTTATTGCATCCCATTTTTAACCATCTGATAACAAACAAGCAAATACTTCAAGATTATTTGTGTTTGTAATTAGTTTTATTTATTATTATTATTATTATTATTATTATTATTATTATTATTATTATTATTATTATTATGATTTCCATTACACGAGAGTAGATGTTAAAACTTCATACTGATTTGAACTCAGCTCTCGCCAAGATAAGCACCAACTAAGACGTAGATTTACAGTAAACTAATGTGATCCATATGTGTCTCCATCCATTTACGTTTCCTTCCATATGATGATGTAGATATCCTTCTGTCTGGTGTTAATGGCTGAAGTGTAATGCTGGCTCCAGGGATTAGTTTATTTTGCTTCTCTGGCGCATCAGCACACACAACGGCTGCGATGCTGGCTCCGGGGATCAACCACACTCTTGGCCACTGAATCCGACGTCTCTGAGAAACCGGGTTGTAGAGTGTGCCACAAATCCTCGACAACCCACTTCCACTGGGTAAACCCGGACTCTCCATCCTCGCTGTTCCGCTTCAGTGGCTAGTTGAGCATACCGCAGTTTCTTCCTCTCATACGCCTCATCTACAGCATCCTCCCATGGCACTGTTAACTCTACCTGGTGAACAAGGCGTACTGATCCAGACCACAAGACAATATCTGGTCGAAGGTTAGTGGTGGCAATCTCAGGTGGAAAAATAAGCCATTGACCAACATCTGCCAGCATTTTCCAGTCTCTAGCAGCTTCCAGTTGTCCTGGGCGAGGATTGGTTTTAACACCTTTTCTTGGTGGTTGCTCTCCTGGGCGGAGGAATGTTGTCTTTTGTGTGTAATGTTTTGATGGAACAGGTGGCAACTTATTGGTCATGTTACGCTTGTTATTATTATTATTATTCTTATTATTATTATTATTATTGGTCATGTTACGCTTGTTATTATTATTATTATTATTATTATTATTATTATTATTAACAGCAAAGGAAAATGGTGGAAATGTTCACCTCCCTGTTCTGCCACTTCTTGCTTGCACAGGTTTGCTGAATAATGAATGTGAGTTGCTGTGTTCTCGGGTCTTGAAGATTGATATGAGTATCACTGACAGCGACACTGGCCAGTAGCACTCACTCCTGTCCAAGACACATTTAATTATATATTTTTTTACTGTGGTGGTGTTCAGTTATGGAGGCTTTTTATTTTTGTTTTTATATGTTTGAGATAAGCAAGACTTAGCATGAGACGGTGAGATAACATATAAAGCAAATAAGTATGCCTCATGCTGAGTGTGTGATACTTGACATGGCTGGTTATAAGGCAGAAAACAAATAGCAAGGCTTCCAAGTACATAATTATAAAGGGGGAGCACTATGTAGCCTGTATTACTTTGGGTTCCTTACAGGCTGTTACTGTTGAAGTAGGAGAAAATTACTTATGAGAACACATACTATACTGTACACATTAATTCTGTCTTTAGGGGTAGGGGTGTGTGTGTATTTTTACTTTATTTTATTTTAGTTTATTTTATTTTATTTCTTGTTGCCCACCAAAGTTCTGCATAGGCCTGAAGGCAACCCATTTTTTGAATTGAACTCACTATGTTCCTTGAGTTCTATGTTGCAGTCAGATATTCCACTTATTTCTGTGGTGGTGCTATTTGTATCTTGGTTGTACAGTTTCTCTGGTTTGCCTAGTAGTGCATGCCCCTGGTGGAAGCCATTTCAAAACTGAATAATCTGCATTATAAGGAACTATAGTCCTAAAGTGAAAATCTAGAAGTAGACAAAAAGAAAAGGGTATAGATGGAGAAAGCTTGATTCCATAACCCCCCTCATGAAATCCCCTCATGATACTAATAGAAGGCCAACAATTGTCAAGGGATGCTTTGATAGACTTTCTGAGGTTTATTTGCTCAAGATGTACAGTATGGTTTTCCTGTTATCACCTGTACATTTTATTATTTATTGTTGTATTTTTAATTTTACAAGGAGCAATATCAACACTTATTTCACAATCTAGAACCTTTACACTTATTTTTATCAAACATGTTTGATACACCTGACCAAGGCTTTTTCAAAGAGTCTTTTGTTAGCATAAGAACAATCCAGATTGATTTAATTACCAGTAACCGTTCCAGATTAATGTATGCTTATACCCACCTTTCTGAAGGCAGTGCAATATTGAACACAATTAGACAATGTACTGTTTAATGGCAACTTAAATTAAATAGATCATTTTTTTCTTCTTCTGACAAGTACAACTAAACTTGTTTTGGTGAATTGTATTGCACAATCAGACTGTACATTTCCATGAAGTGTCGATGATTGATTTTAGACATTTCTTTTTCTTCTTTTATTCCACTCTACTTTTAAAATATTGTACGCATACTCTAAAGCCTTGTGTGTGCATTTATGTATTTGATTGGTTTATTTTTTTATTGGGTTATTGAAAAAGCTTTTACATTTGTTTTTATATAATTCACATGTGAAATAGTACTCCATGGCTGTGTACCATTTCAAAGGTTGAGAATATACTGCCTCAAAAGGCAAAGGCAAAATGAAGTTCACAGTCTCATGACTAATTAAAATGGCCCTGTGACATGCAGTGCTGTCTAAGTATTTCATTTTGAACATCATTTTTAAGTACCTAATGTAAAACCCAGCGATGCTGTGCTGTTGCTTAGCAGGTGGCATTTAATGATGATTTAATTTAATTTAATTTAATGTAAAGCTCTGTACAGTTTCTCTCTAAAATACTGCTTTTAGAAGTTAATGTGAAATCTGACATTTTCAACATTACAGTGGTCAGAAATGTAAACGTTTTGTGTAGCTTTTTTCATTCAGATTCATTGGTCAGCTGTATGTGGTGTTGCAATGTTGACCTAGTCCTCAAATGATGAATATCAGACAGTAATTTAGCACCACTATTATAATTCTTTATTCAAAAGGGAGCTTTGAATGGATCTCCATAGTAACAGTTTCTCAAAGACAGAACAACCACAGTCAGTGAACCGCTATATATACACTGGTATCCTATTCCAAAGCGAGCACTAACTGGACAGTACCACATTCGACTAAGGAGGTGAACATTTGTCAAAATACATGTTTGCTGATTGAAAAGGAAACAGCAATTTTTTTTTTTCTGTTTTGCTGCTTGGTTATAGTAAACATAGCACTGTTAAAAGGCCTTTCTCTTACACATCTGTACAAGATTGAGTACATGTAGCCTGGAGTTTTTAGCCACAGTAGAGCTTCCCATCTTATTTTATAAGCTAATAAAATGCATTTAACAACTTAGGCTGAGTCTATACTCATGATTTGTGTGAAAATAAGTAACCAGACGTCTGAGGGGGAGAAATGCCTTACAGCTCACCAACAGTCATTTACTTTAGACATGAGAATGGTATCCAGCAGTGATTGTTTTTATAATTAAGTCTTCCACATCTGGCTTAGTGTGGCTTCCTGGAGTTCAGACAGATTTTTTTATTTCTAGTCAGCTAGATTTTCAAAACCCATACATCCAAACATCACCCTACCCCACTCTCCTTAGTTGCTGTCACAAAAATATAGCAGTTTAAGAAATCCAAGTACTATACTGTAAGTTTAAAAAAGCTATTTGACTTTGTTTCATGCCATGAATCACTTATCCCGGGCTGCCCGAAGAAAAAGTGAAGCCTCACCACATAGGCCACTCCAGACAATTGGGCTTAAATAGGCAGCACTGGAAGTGTGATGCACCCAGAATCAAAGTAGAACAGTGTGTTGCCATACATTAAGGGCTGTAGTTTTACTCCCAACTTCAACTTGCTACCCTGGGTTCAAATTACTGACTTGCCCTGAATATGCCTATCATATGTACTAAATGACATGGACAGCATCTACTGAAATTCTAGATCCATTTAGAAGTGGTAAAGGGGGCGGGGGGGGGCATTTAAATGCAGGCTTCTCTGCATATATACTCAGGCAATTTGAGCCCTTTGAGGGTGTCCTGATTTTTAGTTTTGCCAGGGATTAGTTTATGCCTGATTCTGAAACTCATGTAACCTCTTCCTTGTGCCCAACCAGCAGTGGAATTTACATGGCTTCAGATTAAATAAATTATTTCAGGTCTTTGCCTGTTGAACAAAAAAACACTAGAAATTGATGTAGTACTTCTTTCCTCCAAACATGTCCTCACAGTGGTATTAGTCTTGCCTTCGTACTTCCTACCATGGTTAAACCCCCTTTAATCCAGACGATTGCTTTGTTACGCCGGGATCAGGAAAATTGGCAGGAGTGGATTAAACTATGGTATTAACTTGTTTTATCCCCACACAGTGGTACTTTTTTAAAAAAGGACCAGATGGTCTGTCTCAACCCTCTTTATCCTTTGCGTGGTCACGAGGGACCACTGGGCCTGGATCAGTCTCTCACTGTATTTTCACAGCCAAGAAAAAGCACTTTTAATTGGCTGGAAAAGTTTTTCAGTGGAAGGTGTTGCAGCTGTAGTGTCCCGCAAGAACGTTCAGTTTTACACTGCAGTGCAAGATAAATCCTTGGTGGCTGAGGATGTTAAATAAGACCTGGATTCTCCTTACATTAGCAAATGATTGGTAGTCCATTATGTTTTTCTTAACCCCAAAATGAGTTTTGTTTGACACTCTTGTATTCTTGGAGAAACAGACCTGTTACTACTAGTGCCTGTACTGTTGCAGGAAACTGTATCTAATACATTTTGATACACTAGGTTACCTTCAGAAATATGTATTCTATTTTAAAACCCTACAGCTTACCTCTGTTTCTGTCATCCCAAATTGAGCAATTGTTCAACAACTGACAGCACTTTACAGGGATAACGTCAAGCATTGCTCATAAGTTGGGCTTCTGTTTTTCGGTTTTTATTAATTTCATTTTTCAGTTGAGTAACCATTTCCATTGTTTTTCCGGTGTTTACTGGCTGTACACTGATTTTCATTGTTTTTTATTGGTTAAAAATGAAAATCAGAAGCCCTACCCATAAGCCATTTGAAGACTGCTGTCATAATACAGTAGTTTGAATTTGCTGGTCGTGAACATCGTGGGTAGCTACATGTTTGCCTTATACCTTCAACAGTGAAGGAAAAGAGTTTGATCATAGCTGCATACTTTGGTGTCTTGTTGACAGAGACATAGAAACATTTCTGTATAGAGAAACCTTGATTAAAAATAACCTTTTTATTTCGTCTTTAAAGAGGTACTGCCACTGGGAATGTTACCATTTCTGAACAGTAAAATATGGTGTACTTCAACTGCAACATCAGCACGAACTTCAAAAGACCCTCTTTAAAAAATATCTTTATTTTAAGGTAGTTATTACCAGTAGCTGTACGACTTTTTCAGAGTTAAAGCAGAATAAAGGGCCTGAAGATTGCAGAGGAGAGCCTACTAGCCCTCAAGGGTTGGCTTGTTCTGCTGACCTTTAGACTGTCTGGCTGTTGGTCATGCTTCCATCCTCTGCTTAAAAAACATCTGTTCTGAGGGCAAAAAGGCTAAATTATTAATTTATTTATTTTTACCCTGCAATTAGCCATCCTTGGAGGATGTTCTGTTATTATACTGTGTACCATGTGGAAAAATATGGCCTTTATTTATCTTGCCCCCATGCTACTATCAGCAATGTTTCCATGCGTTCTGCCTATGTTTAGCCCTCGTGTAAATACATACTGTACTGTATATAAAAAAACATAAAAGACAAGGTTGCAAAATTCATTATCAAGCAAAAATGTAATTAAAAGCTCTACATCACCAGGGTAGGTTTGTCTTTATTCTAATGTCTGTCGTCTCTGAGATTCCGTTTTACACTAAGCAAAGGCAATGTCCCGCCTTCCTGACTTGTATCTCTCATTGATTCGTTCTGAATACTTTAAACCCACCCAAACTACTGAGTGGCAGCACATTCCTACATTTCTGTTGGCGGTTTGTACATGTTTGCGAAATTTACAACGAGATTACAATAGGGAGCATTGTTCCTGCTCGCTATTTTATTACAGTTCAAAAGGGTTGATTTACATGCTCTTGGAATTTAAAATACAATTGCAAATTGAGGCGAAATGTAAAAAGATGTCTAAACATACCACAAAACCCAGAAGAATATGCCCGTGACCATAAGGATTTTGTTATGGAAGACAGCAAAGGAAAGAAGGTACAACTGAAGTGTGCAAGTACTGTCGAGTTACTATACATACACTGTTTTGTGACAGAAAAAAAAAGCCAGAAGGGGGAGTTGTTTGGTGCTTGAAATTAACATACAGTAGGCTTCTCTGCCAAGAGTGTGGCTTGCTGCTGGTCAAGAGCTGGAATTTGCTAGTGGGCACAGGGTGTAACGTGAAGCTGCTGTCAGGCTGTGTCTCTGCCAGTATGGGTCACTGTGGGCCATCTCTGCGAAAGGATAAGGAACTTAGTGTTGACATAGATGCATGTATTTCAAATATACATATAAATGTTTATACTAACAGGTCCCATTGATATCATCATGTTGTTTAGATATGCCCTATCAGTAGAATTAAACATATGGATACTGTATTCATTTGACAAAAAGGTGTTTTCAATTTGCAATCATTTAGAGAAATTGTGAGGAGGTTGTGTGGCCTGGTGGTTAAAGAAAATGACTTGTAACCACGAGATCCCGGCTCGCTCGCTCGCTCACTGACTCACTGCGTGACCTTGAGCAAGTCAGTTAACCTCCTTGTGCTCTGTCTTTCGGGTGAGACGTTGTTGTAAGTGACTCTGCAGCTGATGAATAGTTCACACACCCTAGTATCTCTAAGTCGCCTTGGGTAAACAAATCATTTCAAATACCCAATTTAACCCTTCATGTCTCTTTTGGCTTCACAAAAATATTACCAGTCAGGAACATAACACCTTCCCTGTTATTTATAGTACGTGAATAGTATGTGCACACATGTTGTCCAATCAAAGGAGTCAAAGGCTGAATCTGGTGTAAAAATGACAGGACTCTGCCCAATCACAACTAGATATGTGTTTCACTGATTTTCTTTCTTTTTTTTTTTTGAAGTGTGATTAGGCGGGCAGCGAAGCAAATGGCTCTCGGGTCAGAGCTTACATTGGCTGAGACGGGGGGTTGCAGTGTCGCAGGCGACTGACTTTTTTTTTTTCTCCCACGTCACTGAATAATTAATTTCAGGGGGGGTTAAAACCCCTAAAACCAGCCCCCTAGCTACACCACTGGTATAAGATGACAAAATTTCTCCACGCAATGAAAGAGGGCATAAATGCCCAGTGGGCTGAAAACAAAGTTGTTCACCTCATATATACAGATCTTGTATCATGTAATTGAATATATGCATCTTACAGAGCAGTTAAGTGATTTGATTTAAATAAATAAATAAATACAAAATCTTTTTGTCTATAAATTAAAACAAAATGTGCAAAAGACAAAAAAATACAGTATAGATGTTACATGTTAAAGAACGATTAGAACAGTTAGAAACATCTACAGTGATTGGTTTTGAAGAATAGTTAGTCACCCCTGCGAACCAGGAACTCATATCTTTCCATATCACAGATTCACATCTACAGCTGTTGGCTGGTATTCAATGACTCGGCTACTATGAGACAGGATATTGGAGCAGTCATGGCCAGGAGGCCTGCATTTTTCATTGTCTAATTTAATATTATCATATATAGACTGTCCTATTGATTTAATCATTAGATGTTGAAGGCCAGTTCCAGAAAAATGTATTGCAGGGACAAAGGGGACAGAATGTGGAGATAATCATGTTATCTACTTAATACTTACTGGTACAGAGCTCCACCAGGCTCACGAAATAGGGTGCAGAGGTTTACCATAGTGATGCACATTCTGAACTTCTCGTTTCACTTAACACTAAATACAGTATAGTTTGGGGAAATACCAATGCATAATCTTCTCTTTATTAATGGCCTGACTAAAACATTTACTGGTGTTAAAATGTAAACAAATATTTGCAGTAATTTAACAGCAAAGCCTCAGTGACAAAGCATATTGACCATCAATTCTTCTCTTCCCCAGTTTTGAACAAATTCCAATTTATGGTCCTGGGACATTGACCAGATTTAAATGCAGCAGTTTGATTTGCTGCTTTTTTTTTTTTTTTTTTTTTTTTTTGCTTGACTCTCTTTGATATCGGTAGAAGTGGATTAAAAATGTCTCTTTCCCAGTAAACTGAGGTGAACAACTTTATTTTCAGCCTACTGGGCTTTATGCCCTCTTTAATTGTGTGGAGATATTGTCAAATGATACAGAATGTCTGCCTTTTAACAGTTGGCTGTGATATAAAGTATAACCACGTGTTTATCCAATAAAACTTTAACACCTTTTCTGTTTCCTGGCTTAGGGGTGTTGCATTTTCATACATTTTGTAATTAGAACTGTATATACCTGAGGCATGTGTTTGGAAACTTTAAACACGTAACAAAAAGAAAAAAACAAAATCAACTATAATATACTGAAGCCTCCTTGCTTGAAGTTGGCTTTCTTTTCTCTGAAACCATCAAGGGTGAATCTATAAAGTCATTATTAGATACACTGAAGGTAGTAATAAATGCTGCACCCGAAGGTAATGTGCAGGTTTTGACAAGGTGGGTGGATTTCTTTGAATATCTCAGGCTCTGTCTCTTTGAAAAATGAGAACTCCAAGCTGGTAGACCTTACACTGTCAATGCTGACTAGTGCGCTTTTGCAAATGTGATGACATTCACTTTCAGTACTGCCTGTGAGGCTAAAATTCCTCTCAATTTAAGTTGTGTTTTGGCATGGCAAACTAGTAAAAAGTGCAGTTCTACTTACAGTAATGGTTTATTTTGGGGAGGGGAAAAGAGGTATTATTAAATTCATAGTTAAACCAGGAATGGATCGAACTTGCAATTGGAGTCTTATTTCCATCCCTGTATCCCCTTTAACCAGTATAGTATAATTCCTCATAACTTTAAACATTCAGTAATAAATTATGAGGTAAACCTCACAAGAAACAAGATCAAGTATACGCATGTTTCAGCTCATGTTTTTATACGTTTGCCTGCGCACTTGACTTGATATTCTGTTCCCAACACAGACTCTATGTTCCTATGATGTAAAATATGTATTGTGCTACTTGGTAATAGCTACAGAATGAGCATCTGGAAAACCCTGTGTGCACCTAATCAATTCCCAGGTCTTCTGGATGAAACTGCATCTGGTTGTTTCTCTTTACTTGTTCCTGTATGCCGATGGGACACGTTCAAGGACTTCTCAGGCTGTAGACAAACATGGAGATGTTTTTTTGTTTTTTTTTCCTTTTAAATCAGGTACCAGGCTAGTGAACATTTCATTAAAGCTGCAAACAGCTCACATCTGCCTTCAAGCTGGATACCAGTGCAGGAGTAGTCCTGTGGGTTATTAATTGTGCTGGTGGAGACCACTGCCAGTGGCGCTTTTCACTCTGTAGATTCTACTTCAGATATGGAAATAGACGGTAGCCAGTTCAGCACCATTGACTTAATATGAAGTGTGTGATCTTCAGGTCATGCTTGATATGGAGGGTGTGTGATCTTCAGTTCAACTGGAATATGGAACAAATTCTAATGTCCACAATCTCATGGATCATTAAATCATAGATAGAAGACCTATAATGTGTGATGACCCTTTTTAGTTATTGACTGGCAACTTTTTGTACCAATCAGTGAAGTTGAATTTTAGACATTGTGATAGCAAGTTAACCTATACTTGTTTCATATTTGTATAGCAATGAGACGGCAAATGCACTTAATAGCTTGTGGGGCTGATTGCTTTGGATCCTGGCAGCTGTGTGTGGGAGTTAATTACACAAATTATCCAGACAAAATAATGCAGACATCACTTTTACTACAGCGCAAATCTAATTTTAGAGAGCAACCATCAATAATTGCTGAGAAACTTCAACTTGTGACAATGCTGAGTCAATGGGTTGACTGGCAAGTGAGATCTAACTAAATATGGGCATCTAAAGTCTACCTTTTTTTCGTTGTCATTGAGCACAAAATATGATTAAGACATTAAACATAATTTGATTTTATTTGCAGATGGGCAGGTGCTTGGTTGCTGGATTTTGTTTAGTTTTGTTATATAGTAATCCGTCGCATATCTGACTGCGTTGGATTTGGCAGATATGTAAAAAGTTGGATGAATAAATCCTGTTTGAAATACCATTATACACAGCTGTAACAATTACCATATTCACACAATTATTGTTTTGAGATTCAGCTTTTATTAGGGAGCTCCCCTAAATCCCTTGTTTAGAAAGATACAGGATATTTATGCTTATGACAGAGTAGCCATCTGCCGCATGGGTGTATGCATTCACTGCTGAGTGACAGGCAGGATTTATTTACATATCGGCACACTGAACAGATCACGTGATACTACCAGCAATGGCAGCGCACAGAGCACATACAACACAGTGTATGAAAACTTTGGTAGGATCTAAAATATCTGAACTAATGTTCTCTGTTCAGTAATAAACTAACGTTGCTGAAGAGGTTGATCATGGCGGATAAACAGTTAGGGCGGATATGTGACGGGCGGATATGCGACCGATTACTGTATATTCATTATCTTACAGCTTTTTTTCCACAGTAGGGGAAATGGAAATTGTCAACAAAAAATGTCCTTATGAAGGCTTGATCTTATATTGAGAATCTTTGAAGAAAAGGATTAATATACTGTAGGTTCCAGGAGGTTTGAGGTTAAATAAGGACCAAGCACCATGTTAGGCCTTTATAAAGTGCAGCAACAGGTTTTTAAAAATACAACCCAGTTTAGTGAGATTTTTAAATTCAGCCTTTTTACTATCCATCTTCTTAACCTTAGCTTTCTTCTAGAATTGTCTAGTGTCGTTGAACCATCTTGTTGATGCAGAATCACAGTTGTATTTATAGCTTTCTTAGTCTACAGGTCTTGGTTGTGTTTTCATACACGTCCCATTCGAGAGCATCAAATAATGAAACTGCACGAATTCCATACAGTTCTCCTGGGGTCAGAACTTTGGCAAAAAAATATTATTTTTTTGACTTGAATTGAATCAAGTGAGTTGTGAAAACCTAGATGAGTACCCAGTTTTGTTGATGTGGGTTCATCTGACTTCCATACAAGCAGCTCAAGCCACCAGCTAAAATTCTGAAGCGAAGGGATTTGCAGCAATTCAGGGCTGTCCCTTGTTTTCTCAGTGAGGGACCGAGGCTTGTCGATATTGCCGACCACCACTTTGACTACTTCTAGAGCTGTTTTGTTTTTCCCTTTTTTGTTTCACGCTGACCATTTTTTCATTTTATCTGCTGAGGTGGATGAGCGCTTGGCAACTGTTTTTCAGTTTCTGGTTTTGTTGCCATTATATTGCCGGAAATTTATACCATGCATGGCCCTATCTTAATTTTAAAAGATCTAAAACGTATTACAGTTTAAATAATAAAATAGCACTGTCCCCTTTTATGACTTGCCCACAAAAATGCATTAAAAAAACAACAATGTTTTGTTCACACTTGAATTGTTACCAGCGTTCTACCATTATAACTATATCGATACAAAACCCAGATGAGCTAGTTTCGTACCGGTGCAGTGTGATATGATTGAGAACTGACCAAGTGTGGACCGGTGGATCGGTACGACAACAGAATGGAGGAGTCTGAGGCATGCGCAGCACCCTTACAGCAAAGATATATTCTATTATCAATATTCTCAACCACCTTTACTTCCATCATGCTTGTTTAATTAATGTAGGAGGCTGTGTGGTCCCCGGTTCAAATTCCACCTCAGCCACTGACTCATTGTGTGACCCTGAGCAAGTCACTTAACCTCCTTGTGCTCCGTCTTTCGGGTGAGACGTAATTGTAAGTGACTCTGCAGCTGATGCATAGTTCACACACCCTAGTCTCTGTAAGTCGTCTTGGATAAAGGCGTCTGCTAAATAAACAAATAATAATAATAATAATAGTAATGTATTTTTTTATATTTACAGATAAAATGACAGTAATAAAACATATAAAAAAATGATGGCTTGCAGCAATAAATGCAAGTTTTATAATTGCACCTGTCTACTCTGGTATTGTGTGAAACGGTCATCTCTGTTTTTTGCGCTCAATCCGACACCACTGCATTGACTGTCAATAGAAACTCATCTCCCAAACTCTCTATCTCACATCCCCTTGTGCGCAGCGTGACGGAGGTCTCCATAGAGAATCCGTGGAGTTGAGTATATTGGTGTAATACAGAATGTCTTTGATGTAAGTGTATCGATATGAACCAGTTTAAATGTGGACAGGTATATCGGAAGAGAATCGGTCTTATACTGGTGTTGAAAAGTGGACAGAAAGTATTATCATATCGGTGTATTCTAAACTGGAACTAATTTTATCAGTATTGTTCCGATACAAGTGTGAACAGGTTAAAGTGGATCTCCCTGGGTTGCTAGGAAACCAAACAGTGTTGATATTTTGCATTGACTTTCATCCCCCCCCCCCGTGTATTCCAATTCCTAATTGGTGGACCTCAAGGAATTAGGAAATCATTGTTGTGGCTTACTACTAATTACTATTTTTCTTCTATTGAATTTGATGAGCTAATACCGCGTCGCTAAACCCGTCCTGCAAAAGGTGGCAAATCAGCCTTATGTTAGAGTGGTCGAACCAAATTGTAGATTTCAACAAACAACATCCAAAATAGATTATTCAATGTTGTTTTTAACTAACTTAAATATATCTGAAATCAAAACGCCTTCCAAAATTTGTTTTAATAATGTAAAAATATGTGGGAATAATAGGATTCATTTTCAAAGTGTCTCCTGAGGCCATGCCAGTAATGACTTGCAATAATCAAATCTTGATTTATTCCATTTAATTAATACCTAACAACTTCACATTTCTTAAAGGTAATTAGTTGGAAAATACAAGATTCAGTACATCCCTAATGTATGCAGTACTTAACCTGTTAGCCCCCTAGGCACATCCCAGCTTTCTCATCCTGCTTTTTATTTACACACACTTTAAATGGTGATCTGATCATCTCACCAATGCTTGTTCCTTCAGGCACGGGTTGCCTCCAGAGTCCTACAGCTGTTTTTCTTTTAATTCAGTGACCTTGCTTTATAGAGCTGTGAACAGACCAGCTGTTTTAAAGCTGGCTGCTGCAGTTGGAACTTCCAGATGTATTCTATTTTTTTCTGATGGGCTATAAGAAGTTACAACTTGTGAAGTTTTAGTAAATAATTTGGCTACCAATTTTCAAAAACAGATCCTTCTAAAGAGCTTTAGGCTTGTGTATTTTTGGAGAATGTACCCCTAGAAAGGTAAGTACTAGTTTTGCATACTTAAGCAGTATGGAATCCATAACAATTTTCATTTACAGTATTTTCTTTATGATTATGGATGTTGGCTATAGCAGTATAGTACAGTTTGCTGATTAGACCCTGGTAGCACACCCTGATGCAGGCACAATTCAATACCCCATAGTTCTTTTCATTGACGGCTGTCAATGCATTCTCCTCACTTTTAATTACTGAACTACTTGAGTATCTCTAGACAAAACATGTGAGTACATGTTTTTGGTTAATTTTTTTAGTTGGTTATACAGTGTGAGGGGAACTTTTTGACCTGCTGTGTTCTCTGTCTGCATGTTTTTGAACAATTGATGTACCCAGGTTTTAAATGTTCCATTTTTTATTGGGACGCCTGGGTTAATGAGTTTAATACCTCCCTCACACCTATTTGTACAGCTAGGTGAAATATCTGGCTGGTAGCCATTGGTAAATTTTGCAGAAATTGTTCCCTTGAAAAACATTTCAAAATGATTGCCCAAAACGATGCAGAATCAGGTCTGGTGGCTAACTCTGGGGAGTCTTGAGTGTAAATCCTAATTCTATAGCTGTAATCCATTACGTAACTTTGGACAAGTTATTTTCCTATTGGTACAGTAGTTGAGCAATCATATGTGTGGTTTCCACTGTTGCTTTAGATAATGTTTATTAAACCTTCCCACAATCCATTTACCAAACTCCATTGCCATTCATTTTCCGGGTGTGGCTTTATAATGAAGAAAGGCTTTATGGCTGCAAAACTGCACATGATGGCCACATCTAAGGAGCCCTGAACTGTGAGGTACAATGAGTAATTCCTTTTGTGTCGAAGCCAATACCATCACTTTGAATGCAGTGACTTAAATCATATGCCTCGTTCATAAGATGCAAAGTAATACTAATGAGTACAGATTTGTGAAGGCCAATAGGCATTTTCATTGGGTTATAGTTCAGAAAGGGTAGAAAATTCCCAGACTAACGAATCAGCTAATTGCAAGAAAAGTGTCAGACAGGCAAGCAGTGCCAGTTGTATTTAATCTCATGGTCTCTATGGGCATGTGATTGCAAAAAGCCCATTGAAATTTGCCAGAGCTTTTGCACTTCCAGACTCTTTGTGAGAAAATTATGAAGTGATGGGACCAAAAAAAGTATAAACTAGTGTGCCTACAAGTATGTCTGGTGCTGTTAAGGGGTTGGTGGTATTAGTCTTTTAGGGGAGAAGGAACAATGGTTAGTTTTAGTAGTGATTTATTCTGAGCAATATACATAATATCACTAACCGGTATGTTGATTGCCTATAGTGTTAATCTTAACGGAAAAAGAACAATAATTCTGTAGAGATTGGATTAGAGGAATTTATATTATGGGAGCTACAGTCAGACAATAATAGGCCTCACTGCAATATAATGTTTATGATAAACTATTTCAATGAGTATTTTTTCTTACTTGACCATTAGACTTCATCATAAGATATTTGTTTTTTAAATATATAAAAATCTACTAAATTCGGATGCCATTATAGTACTCGGGTACATAAGCTCTAGAGTTGCCCTTAGCAAGGTTATGAACCATTGCCTTGAGGCACAAGTCCTTCAAGACTAACAACTACAGTTCCTGATGAAATGAGCTTAAGTGGCTTAGATGCCAATTAGTCAGTAGAACTTGAAGTACAAAAAATGTAATATCATAGTAAATACAGTATGTTACTTAATAATCAACAAATGTAGAGTATGCAGCCCGATTCTGTTGCACAACCCCATGTGTCTGTTCAGAAGAGGCTCTTTGAAAGGCTTTATCTGCTATTCCTTGTTTTATTATAGATGTTAATATCCGGACCTAGCTCATTAGGGAGCAGACATTGCTGTTACTTGCTGTAGATTTTTAGGCTATTCTTTGGTTATCTGCTGCTCTCTCTTTTTTTTAATCAAACTAGATTACGAAGAGCTCCATATGGTACAGTGTCAATGAGATTTAACTGTAAGAAGCTATGCCTTGAATAAATTTGAATATATTTGCAAATTAATTGCTTTATTAGGTGTTGGATAACTCATGGGGGAACTAGACTATAACAGCTGGCCCCAAAAAAGTATCCGAGAGAAGTGTACGCATTGTTTTTGCCAAAGTTTATAGAATTTTGGGCTAATTACTTTGAATGAAGCCGTTCTCTTAAACAGTGGAAACTGGACCAACAGCTATTAAAATGACCTCACCTAATTTTCAGTCAGCAGTTCTTCAGTGTTAATTTAGATTTATTTTTTTGGTAACTTCAGCAGTATAAACTCACTTTAGCTTTGTGAAAACAAAGAAGCATTACTAAGAATGAAAGTGGAATTGAAATTTTCAGTGCAAGGCATTTATTTAACTACTTTACATTTAGTAAAGTTGCTGTAACAGTGTGTGATTAAAAGTTTTTCAAATGAAACTCCACAAATGATACTCCCAGTTTGAGCTTTTTCAAGTTTCAATGAGACCTACAACGTTTTTTTGCCTGCACGCTGTGGCTAGTTATTATCATAGAAAAGTCTATTTCTATCCCTGAACTCTATAACATCCAAAAGCCAAGTGATGATCAGCCAAGTATCCTTTCAATGGGGGAATGACAAACTCTTTGATTTAAATCATGACGGAACAAATATTTGTGTTCCACATGAAACATGGGCGCTTCTTAGCACATGGAATGAATGGAGCACACTCCAAAATCAAGGGCTGGAGTGGCTTGTTGCTTGGTGCAGAACTGTAAATGTTTATACTGAGCCATCATAACTTCCCATCGGAAGGCCCACATGCTTCTCTGACCGAAGAACCAACAGCTGAATAGGATACTTAGTCTGGCAGATTATATCATTTTGTTACAAAGTGGCTTTTAATGTTGCTGACGTAAGGCACAGTATTGAAAATTCTTATTATGACTAGGCTTTGCTTAGTTAAAATCGTGACAGGTGATGGAATATTGATGTAGTGTCTTTTAAACCAGGGTTCCTGTGTAGCTTGTTTTTTAGATGTGGGTTGTTTATAATGGTATTAATCTGTTATGATGTTTTTTGGGGTGGAGAAAAATAGAAGCAGTCTTCACTCAGCAGTACATGATCTATCTTGTTATAAATCTTTTTTTAGTTAAAAAAAAATTGACAGCATTCCTATTTTGCTGTCATTGCTGTATCCTTTTGTGATAGGTGGCAATGTGGAGGGGGGAAAAAAGTATATTACAAGATGATGTGTGTCATAAATACTTACTGTTTACTGTTAACTGTTTTCTTCTGTCTCGTCTGACAAGGCAGTCTGAGTCTAAGGAGACATGTCTGTCATATTCCATCTCGACTCTACTTCTGGAACTGATTCCCTCTGTATCATTTTGGCAGATAAGCCGCTTGGTTGAAATGTTTTTGAAAGGCACCTAAAGAGAAAGAATATTCAAATAATATAAACTTGCTTCATTAAGTTAGAAATGGTCCAGAATCTGATTAGTTTTGACAACGATTTGGCTGTGTTACTTTAGCACAAAGCATTGAGCTGTCTTGTGTTGCATTTTGTGCATTCTTACATGTGAAGTATAATTAGGGCTTCTGATTTTCCCTGGACACCATAATATTTTGCTTGATGCTTGTAGATCTCATTAGCATCTATCCAAACATATCTTTGGGTGATTTTTTGGAGTCCCCCCACACAAGTTATTATGGCCTAAACTTGGTACAAATTGCAAAAATTCTAATTTCAAGGGGGTTTAATAGCCAGTGGTGGGACTTGAAACAATATGTTGTTCACAGAATTTGGAAGACTGGTACCTAAGGGTCTTGCAGCAATACTTACATTTTAGGACCCACATCCCCTACAGGCAATTTGCCGGAAGTGAGTAGGGTGCTCCTAGTATTTTTTTTCTGAAAAGCCCTATTCAATACAAGTAGAACAAGGTGCTACACATGATGGTAGCATCTAAATTGCACCCAGGGTGATTTTTCTGGTCAAGGTCCCTTTCTCACTTTAGGTTGACCTTTGCAAGGTCACAGGTCAAAAGGAAAAAAAATAATGGCTATCATTTCTGAACTCGGCATGTCTGAAAACCCCCAGGTGAATTTTTCTAGGAAAATCTGAGACGGACGGGCAAACGAAATGTCCCTTTTCTGGTTGAGTTGGTGTGGAATGACTCAAATGCATCTTTATTAAAACATGTATTTTATGGTCTCCCTTTAACATTATACAGACGTGCTCAAATTTGTTGGTACCCCTCCACAAAAAACGAAGAATGCACAATTTTCTCTGAAATAACTTGAAAGTGACAAAAGTAATTGGCATCCACCATTGTTTATTCCATATTTAACAGAAATCAGACTTTGCTTTTGATTTTTTATTCAACATAATATTGTAAATAAGAAAACAAATGAAAATGGCATGGACAAAAATGATGGGACCGCTAACCTAATATTTTGTTGCACAACCTTTAGAGGCAATCACTGCAATCAAACGTTTTCTGTAGCTCTCAGTGAGACTTCTGCACCTGTAAACAGGTAGTTTGGCCCACTCTTCCTGAGCAAACTGCTCCAGCTGTCTCAGGTTTGATGGGTGCCTTCTCCAGACTGCAAGTTTCAGCTCTTTCCATAGATGTTCGATAGGATTCAGATCAGGACTCATAGAAGGCCACTTCAGAATAGTCCAATGTTTTGTTCTTATCCATTCTTGGGTGCTTTTAGCTGTGTGTTTTGGGTCATTATCCTGTTGGAGGACCCATGACCTGCGACTGAGACAGAGCTTTCTGACACTGGGCAGTACGTTTCGCTCCAGAATGCCTTGATAGTCTTGCGATTTCATTGTGCCCTGCACAGATTCAAGGCACCCTGTGCCAGGCGCAGCAAAGCAGCCCCAAAACATAACCGAGCCTCCTCCATGTTTCACTGTAGGTATGGTGTTCTTTTCTTTGAAAGCTTCATTTTTTCGTCTGTGAACATAGAGCTGATGTGACTTGCCAAAAAGCTCCAGTTTTGACTCATCTGTCCAAAGGACATTCTCCCAGACGGATTGTGGCTTGTCAATATGCATTTTAGCAAATTCCAGTCTGGCTTTTTTATGTTTTTCTTTCAAAAGTGGAGTCCTCCTGGGTCTTCTTCCATGGAGCCCACTTTCGCTCAAAAAGCGACGGATGGTGTAATCAGAAACTGACGTACCTTCACCTTGGAGTTCAGCTTGTATCTCTTTGGCAGTTATCCTTGGTTCTTTTTCTACCATTCGCACTATCCTTCTGTTCACTCTGGGCTCGATTTTCCTCTTGCGGCCGCGCCCATGGAGGTTGGCTACAGTTCCATGGACCTTCAACTTCTTAATAATATTTGCAACTGTTGTCACAGGAACATCAAGCTGCTTGGAGATGGTCTTGTAGCCTTTACCTTTACCATGCTTGTCTATTATTTTCTTTCTGATCTCCTCAGACAACTCTCTCCTTTGCTTTCCCTGGTCCATGTTCAGTGTGGTGCACACAATGATACCAAACAGCACAGTGACTACTTTTCTCCATTTAAATAGGCTGAATGACTGATTACAAGATTGGAGACATGTGTGATACTAATTAAAGAAACGAATTAGTTTGAAATATCACTATAATCCAATTATTTATTATCTTTTCTAAGGGGTACCAACAAATGTGTCCAGGCCATTTTAGAATATCTTTGTAGAATAAGCAATAATTCATTTCTTTTCACAGCTTCCTATACATGATAAAATAGCTTTTAATTTCATCACTTTTCAGGAGGAATGAAGCATTATTTCAATGAGCTGTAAGGGTACCAACAAATTTGAGCACGTCTGTATATAATGGACACTGAATAACACAAGTCACTTACCCAGTGTTTGCTTCAGGACTTACAGACTGAGGGTCAATGTGGCCCCCTCCCAAAATTTTAGGGGGACTTTTTCTTCAGTGAGGGGGTCAATATGTCAGCCTCTCTGCATGCTCATTGGAAAAGACAATAACAATCAATCTGTTCATGTTTATTTGTTCAATCTATCTGTTCAACTCCAAACTTTTATTTACTACTACACCACTGATAGTAATGTCTGATAAAAAGCATAGTGGGATACTGTCCTACTTTTCTGTCATTAACAAAAAGCCTAAAAAAAACTTTGACAGGTAAGTTAAATTTCCAGAAGTGTACTACAATACTGTATTAATTAACAATAAGTACATCAAAACTGCAGGGATGTAACTGTACACTTTAGCACTGTACAGTATGTGCACGTTTGTTATATAAATTTGAAATGAAAACACTGCTAATCTCTGTAAAAATAACTTTGTCGTACTTACCGATGGCACCGGCCGTGAATATGTCACTTTACAGACCAAATCACTACAGACCAAATCACCAGGGTTGTTTTAAGACAGTCCTAATACCCAGTATACGAATGTACTCACAGCCAGATTTCGAAAATTGTCCTGTAAAAAGCTTTAAGCTGTACGTTTCCAGACTTCACCCAGAATAGCCAAGGCTTTTTCATATTCCATGTAAAGTGATGCTGGAGTTGAAGACAGGCACATTATTTCAGTTTCTGGACACAAGAGCGAACTCCGTCTCAAGCATTACGTGACAAACACGGATGAAATGTACAAAAGGGAAATAAATACATTTCTTCATGCAAGTCTTCAGGAACAAGTCCCCTCTGCTGTGACAGCGATGCTAGTAATAACTTTCCTACACCAAATCAGAGCAATTGTTTCAACTCTTCAGTTATTAACAACGCTTCAGGACACTTACATGCTAGTGGTGCAAGCTTTACAGGATGTACATTTGTTTTTAATAAATAGTTTTGTCAAGTTACGGTGGATCCTGGACCAAACCATTTTTAGATGGGGGGTGGGGGGTTGAATGAAGTTATTTTCATTGTAAAAAGATATTTGTGTGTCTAATCCTTAAGTGTGTGATTTATAATACTGTTTATTTGTATTGCATCTGGGGAGGGGGACACACAGACGCGTTAAGACAAGTTCAGCAGGACATTTTTTATTTCAGGGGGCCATTGGTGCAATGGCGTGGCCTAGCGCGAACACTGCTTACCATATCGTCATGCAAATAACTAAATGTGTCCGTTTTATTTTTCAACATACAAGCAAGCAGCCATATACGAAGAGCTGCTTAAAATAAACTTGTAACAGATCCTGGAGCTTTAACTATACTGTACTATCAAGGATTTGGCGACTGACTTCCTTGACTGTAGCCCAAGCTACAGCAGTGCAACACTACAACATAATTCATCTCATCAAGCAAAGGGAATAAAAACAAGTATTTGACAGCACCTTTACTTAAAGATCACCACGTGTTGCTACAACTGTTTAAGTAACATACCTGTCATTTTTATTTTCATTGTTAACATCCTAACAACTTTTTACACTTTTATAACTTTTAAAGTCTGTTTCAAAGCTATTTTCAAAATGTCCGCTCTAGTGCACTGGGATTTGAGAGCTATCCTCTAAATCCTCGCAGGAAGAGCAATTTAAATAATAAAAAAAAGTGCTCTGGCTTTTCTGTTCTGTACCACATCATGGATCATTATTGCTGTGTTACCTGTTTGACAATGTGGACAATAATCCTTACACTATCGATGCACTAGAGCAGACATTTTGAAAAAGAGCTTTGAAACATACTTCAAAGTTATACGTGTAAAAAGTTGTCAGGATGTTACTTAAACAGTTGTAGCAACACGTTAGGACGTGTAACACTATATTCTTCAGAACCCCTCTACTTGCTCTTTAATGCACTGTACCGTGCCAGAATCGAATTATAAACCACTCAAAAACAGTGTAGGGGAAATAGACTGCACTCATGATACTATGCAATGACATCTATTTGATTAAAAACACATACTGTATCCTAATATGGATTCATTTAATGGACAGGCGATACAGAAATGTAGGGCGGGAGTGATCATTTTTGGGATATCCCATGTGACTTTGTATAAATGTATTTGGGTAAAGGGGACACGGTTTATGAGGCACGTGATTGGGTAATTTATTCTTATCAGCTGTTTTCTTTACCCTGCAGCTCATAAAATGACTTTACTTTGCCTTTGTTAAGGTAGAAACACTATTTACAAGAATAATAATAAATAAATAAAGAAATACATTTAAAAAAAAAAAAAAAAGAAAAAGCTCACATTTCCAAACTGAGACCTACTGTAGCAAAAAATTTTCATGAAGCAGATCCAGAAACCATCTGGAATCCTGGAGAATAAAATCGAAGGGAACATCTGTTAGGAGCTGCGAATAGACATCCAGCAATCTGATTTACTGCCGCTTCTTATTGCACCTCAGAGAACCAGACTGGAGCAGAGCTAAATGTTTAACCGTAGGGGCTGCCAAGAGCCAATACAGTATTCACAAAGGCAGGGAATTCAGGAAGGAAATTTGCAACGCATTTCATGCAGTGAACTTTGGAACACTTCAAATTACAAAAGTGAGACGGTACAATGTACTGCAAAAAACTGACAGGTCAGAATATATTACCATTTCTATAAAATATTTCTGGCATGCTTTAGAATGAGCATAAAAGTTATTGTGGTTGACAAGCAAATTTGTAGAGAATTCTTTAGCTGGTAGGTATTTTTTTTTTTATTTTTTTTTATTTAAACATTTTGTATGCAGTAATGTATGATATGTTGGCTCTGCATTTATTTGTAGCTAAATACTTTTTAGAGGAAACCATTTTTATGTTTCTTTTAAAAGCTGTTTTAATATTATTATAGTTGGTTATTGATTGTTTATTGTATTGTAATCTATCATTTTTATTAAACATCCATTACTGTAGAAACTGGTACTTGAACACTGAACCTGATACAGTAGGTCAGTGATGACAGCTGCTTGCTACTTTTGTCTTGTCTCGTGGAAGCTAAGTGAGTGCAATGCTTTGCTAAGTAAAGCAAACAACTAGAATGAATTTGTTCTACCTATTGGTGAAGTATGTCCATTGCACTAGATGTGATTATTGCCTCTGGTATAAGTATATGTCTCGTCTCATTGACTTTAATGATGAGGATGCTAATCACCGATAGCAGAGGCATAATAATGATCTGTTATCTAATTCCATTAGCCACACTGAACTTGCAGAATGAATCACAGAAGCAGTTGCTTTCATTCCTGTGAATATAGAATAATATCTACATGCTTCCCTTGGGTCACCTCATCCGCCAACACAGCCTCATGTTTCACTCCTTATGCTGACAACACCCAGCTCTACTTGAAACTCGACCCTGGAAGCCCCTCTGCCATGGTCCGGCTCTCAGCTTGCATTCAAGACATCGAGGCCTGGATGCCTGCTAATTTTCTTCAGCTGAACACTTGCAAATCTAAAACTCCAGTAGGCTCTAAAACTCAACTTAAGAATCTCAATATAGCTGCCCTGACCCTCGGAAACTGTCTGCTGCTGCCTTCCCCCACATAAAGCCTTGGTGTACTTCTTGACAGCAACCTCTCCTTTGATGCCCACATCTCCTCCGTTGTCAAATCTTCCTTCTACCATCTTCGAAACATCTCCAAAGTCCATCCCTACCTTGGTGCGTGATGCTCCCACTGTCGCTCGTTTTAAATCAACTCTCAAGACCCACCTGTTCTCTCTTGCTTTTCATGCGCTGCTGTGTTGCTGCTACTATTTTATGTATTAGGTTATTATCATGTATTATGCACTTTCCACTGTATTTCATGTATTATGCTTTTTTTTCTGTATAGCATGTATTATGCATTTCTCTGTATTTAAAGTATTATGGATTTTCTTGTTACTGCATTTTGTAAAACACTTTGTGATGGTGGTCCACTATGAAAGGCGCTATATAAAATAAAGATTGATTGATTGATTAATTGATTGATTGATTGATTGGCATTTATAATAGGATTCAAGTCCGGTTTGTGGGTGATTCCTACTGTAAGTAAAAGGTTCAGTGGGTCTCGCCCTATCCAGATCTTAAAGCACTGCAGGCATATGTATTTGACCTGTTTTATCAGTGGCTGGGCTAATTTTCGGTATGTGAATGAGAACAAACCGTAGAGAAGCTCATTATAATTGTGCTTTGTAAGCATGTTACCTCAAATGCAGTACTGCAATTGTCAATAATTCATTGTATTCTTAGTAAGGGATTATACAATTTAAAACTGCACTGTATTAGAACAACAAATATCAATTGTAAATCTAGACTAGTTTGTAAAATGGTAGAGGTACTCGGATTTATTTTTGCAGTACTGTGTGTGTTTGAAAGTAAATTACATCTTCACCTTTGTGGAAATAAAGCTAGATTCTTTGGTTTGTGTGAATGTGGCAAATATATATATATTTTTTTGGTTTGTTTTGTTTTTTCTCCACAAAATCTGACCATAGTGTAGCTGAGTTACTGAAGTACCCATTGAGAATAACAACAATAAGGACAGTGGGCTAGCCTGTTCCCTCGAACTATAGAATGCTGTTCATTTAAACACTCCAAACAGACACGGTAATGTGCTGCATGCCGTTACCATGGAAGCAGCACTTAAAGATACAGAGAAGCTGTATAAAGGGGACACCTTTTCACATAAAACAGTGCAGATGAGGAAAGAGAATTTACAATAGGCAACCATATGTAAAAACATATGTATGTAAAATTGATTTTGAAAGTTATTTGTTTATATGAAAAGCCAATCCCCATCATGGTTTAAATATGGGAAGTTCTGAAATACAATTCTACATACAGTGGATGTAGGTCACGGTGAACAACTTTTTCATGATAGTGAAACCTGTAATGTGGTGAGCAATGTTGTGGTGGTAGGGGGGTGGGGGGGGAGTGGGACACACAACTGAAAGCAATGTGTGCAATTGTGTTATTACTTTTCAGTTTATAAAAGGAAGTATGGAAGGCTTTCATTTAGAAGGCCCTTCTGTCTCGATAGTAATTTGTTAAAGATATATGTGTGACAGAAAAAAAAACAAAAAAAAACACACACTAACGACAAGTTAACGCTACCGAGTTGCAGCTCTGGCTAATGATGGGGTGCAGAAAAAATATGCTTTTTCAATGATTATCATTCTGTGTCGAACAGATCCAAAACCCTTCCTCTTGACTATACGCTAGCATTTCCACACCACTTAAATACTCCAACCTGCATTTGACTAGAAAGCAAACAAACTGTTCTCAAAAATAATTGCAGTCCTCCTGTAAAGTGTGGTATGGAAAGTATCCAGAATGTCCTACTGCCTGTAATATAATGTGCTCCTGTATTACTGTTTCAATGCTGATGCCACCATAATTAGGAAATGGCATGTGTCCAGGTTTTTATTTATGAGCAGGCAATACTTTTTAAAGCCATCTGAAGGATCAGAATTTGTATTTGTTTTGTTTATTTATTTATAATAATAATATCAACAACTGTAATAAAGGTTTGCACTTCGCAAAATATTATTCTTTTAATGTACTTGGGTCATGAAACGCAAGCTAAAATTGGGGCTAGTATTTTAGCATGTTGGCATTTCCCTTGAGTACTGATAGCAGGTGCGCAAGACATTAAAAGATGCATCAAAAGGGGCTCCCGAGTGACGCATCCAGTAAAAGCACTCGCTAGAGTGCAGGATGCGCTCTATAGCCTGGACGTTGCCTGTTCGAGTCCAGGCTATTCCACAGCCGACCGTGGACGGGAGCTCCCAGGGGGCGGCGCGCAATTGGCTGAGCGTCGTCCTGGGGGAGGGAGGGTTAGGTCGGCCAGGGTGTCCTCGGCTCACCGCGCACTAGCGACCCCTGTAGTCTGGCCGGGCGCCTGCGGGCTTGTCTGTAAGCTGCCCAGAGCTGCATTGTCCTCCGACGCTGTAGCTCTGAGGCGGCTGCACGGTGAGTCTGCAGAGTGTAAAGAAGCGGGCGGCTGACGGCACACGCTTCGGAGGACAGCGTGTGTTCATCTTCGCCCCTCCCGAGTCAGCGCAGGGGTGGTAGCAGTGAGCTGAGCCTAAAATAATTGGGCATTTTTAATTGGGGAGAAAATAATAAAAACTAATTGGCAACGACTAAATTTATTTAAAAAAAAAATGTATCAAAAGCCTATTTGATTTTCTCTGAGTCATTTGCAGATGCAGTGCTCATCACAATTTACTATTTTCTCTCCCATAAAAGAAAAATGGGGGCGGGGGGGACAACAGAACTGACGATTTCCTTTGCTGGCAAATGTTGTTTCTTAATTCTTTTAAATGTACTGCTTAACCTCCTGAAGGTTTGGGATTGAAATACATTTGGTGTTCTCGTCTTAGTCCACATTACAAAACAACCAGGCACTTCTCCACAATTGGCAGTCTCCTGAGGCCTGTGACTGAAAGGCGCAAGGTGGTTGTTCAGGTCAGGACTGAGGTGCGCCAATGTATCAGGAGAACTTGCCATGGCTTCTCCTGGCACTATGCGCCTCTACTGTGTAGCCAGTATTTACTTATCCCGCACCTTAAATTCACAAAAATAACTCTACCTTTTGGGTAGTGTGAATAAGTACTATAGCATGCTACTGCTCATTTCTAAGTACTTGTATTTGTAATGTTTTTTGCCAGTCTTGTTACATAAATACAGTAAAGTCTAGTACACTATGTGGTTTGGCTCTGCAATCTGTCTCTCCTTGGAGAATCTGGTCTAATGGCCCTTCATGTAGAACAAGTATCGGACGTGATCTGCAAAAGCTGTGGGATGCTGTCTTAATATGTTCCCACACGAACAGGTAGCAAAAGTTTCTATCACAGTGAATGCTGGGCTTTTTCAATAGTCATTTACCTAATAATAAAATGCCCACCCAATCAAATTGTATTGCATTCAAAAAACGAATTATTGTCTTTGTGGAAAGCCAGTCCTGCCAGTCCTCTCACATGTGATAGGAGCTGAATTTAATGCAAAATGCCAGTTTTTTCAACTCCTTGTGCAAGACATTTTAAATACAAACCTACTTGAAGCATTTGCTGTTGTGTATCCAGTCTGGGTGTTTTGCTACTTGCCAGTCAAACAGACTACTGCTTACTACTGTAGTGGGAAAGCCGGGGGGTACAGTTGTGCAGCTTGTTCATTTCAATGCTAATCAACCTGGAAAAAACAGGAGCTACATCAATGATGGCACCTTGTATAGTCTGCCCTTGGGCTCTTGGCAAAATATATTTTTCTTATCACTTTCAAGGTCACACCATGATGCTGCTGCTGAGTATTAAAAATGTCAAAGAACTGAGGTATTCAGCTTGATTTACAGAATAATTACCTCGTTGTCTCTTGGCTAACTCAATGGCTTGGGCAAGGATTGGCAAGTAGTTAGAAGTTTTTTTTGTTGTTGTTTGTTATGTAGTACAAGGTTTTATCTCATTACATCCCAAAAGAGTAATTATCTTTACAGTTTGTGTTGCACAGTATTGTCATGATTTCCCTAATTGCTAAATCTTAAATGCTTTAGCCATGTTTTGTATTAAAGGCCTCAGAAAGCACAGCAGGAACTGAAGCCTCTGCTTGACTTATTTTATTTTACTGAATTTGAAACAGAAAAATTAATTCAGGTGTTATGAGTGCCACGTAAAAATTACGATTAATCACACTCCTTTTGAAATGTTACTAATGTAACAAGTCAACATCTAACTGAACAGGGTCACCTGTAATTACAGCTCCTTGCTGTACCTGTGGTAATACTGCTGTCTTGTGTTTATGTTGTAAGCTTGCTTGTAGCATCCAGGGTACCAATAAAGTGGTAGGATTGTGTGTATTTGTTCATTACTGTCAAGTATTAGATCAGATGTGCAATAATAATCTCTTGGTTAAATGTTTGGATATATCAGGGATACAAAAACTTCCAAACCAAATATGCTTGTTTTTCAGAATTGGTGCTACTGATTCCCGCCTTTAAGTCAAAGGACTGCACTTGGGATAGAAAGCGCCTCTCATTTGGCCCATGTAGAGGGGCATGAGAGCCCACACTTAGAGACACTGCATATGCAAACAGTAAGGTAACCTCTGCAAAGGATAAACATCAGGACAAAACATGTACCTCTTCAAACTTTATGCGCATTGTACCAATACTCTTGTGACACTGCACAATTACCTATGCTGAGCCACACTTCTGTAAAACTGGGCCTCAACTGCAAATAATTCTGTGGTTACAACTGAATTTGTTCTTCAGACCCTAGCGATAACCGCCTAGGCCAACCAATCAGTGACTGCGGGATTTAGAAATGCCTGGGCTCTGGAAAAGAATGTGCGGCATTGCTGATTAGTCATCAAACTGCACTGGAGACATGCTCGGGATAATGGCAAATTAGGAATTCCAAGCAGCGCCTTAATCCAAGTGCTGACTGAAACAGGGAGTTGGTAAAGGTGAGAAGTTAGTATCTGTGGGGGAAATGCTATCCATCTCTGACAAGAACATGCCAATGGGGCTTTGCTGCTATCAGGTTACAGTCAAGGTACTGAAAAATGTACTGCCCATTACCCATTCCATAAGAAATATCATTTATTTAGTTTTCTTTTTTTCTTTAACAGTCTGCACTCCAAGCTGAAAGATTTTTATAAACTGGCCCTTTTGAAACAGTTGAATGTCACTTTGTCCGTAAGAGCTGAAAGCATTTTGACTACACCTTTATTTTGTGTCCACCATCATTAAAATGGTACAGTATGTTAACATGATTTAATCTCCATATCCTCCTAGCATTTAGCCCTTTAGTACTCATAGCACTTGGACATTTTTTTCCAATAAGAGGTACTTTAAATAAACAAGATTTCTAATATGACTAGGTAGGGAAATCCATATAAAGTTTGCCAAGGTTAGTAATAAACCAAAATTGAACACTATCTTAGTAGAAGAAAAATAGCAGTGTACCATATTCAGCAACAGCACATGGCCTCAGAAACAAACGTATTAGCAGACTATTTAGTTATTCAGGGCTAGTGGGATTAAAAAGACTTTAAGAGAAATTAACTAATTGAAGTAGATTACTTGCTATGTGTAAATAATTAAGAATATGGAATAGAAGCAGCAGTATTTTTCCAATTATAACAGTATACAGACAGATGGATCATCTGTGTTTGTGGAAGAATTGCCATTCTCAGTGTTTTTCTTTAACCACAAGTATGGTAACACTTGTCTTTAAACTCTACATACAACAGCAACCCATACATGTCAAACTGCAATGTAATGGTTGTCAGTATTTTCATATCACCTCACCACCAAGCTTAAGTTGACTTTCAGCGCTACATTTTAGTTTTGACTTTAAATTGTATGTGGTAACAGTGCTGTAGTATTCAAATATAATATGGCCACCAGGAAGTGGAGTTGGAATCCCAGATTCCCAGGTGTGTTGCAGTGAACAGCTCTTATTGTTGTTCAAAGATCTTCAATGCAATCCATGGTAATTATGCTCATCTATTACTGCTTGAAGTGTAATCGATAGCCAGGCTTGGCTCCTGGAATTGACAGAGGTGAGTTATGAACTGCCAGCAGTGATGAGCCTGCAGAGAGAAGACAGGCCCCAGACTTCTGCATCTCCACAGTCCCACTTCCAATAGTCCGCCTCTTTCCAGGTGCAGCTGGATGCATGGCCCAGGTGCTTAGTGATTTTTGGAAGTGAAGGTATTTTGAGTAATATTGAAAGCATGCCAGTTTGAAAATAAATACAATTTGCATAACCACCACTGTTAAACTCCATTTATAGACCTTTTCCCCACCAAAACCAACTGTGTAAAGACAAAAATATGTTTGTTTCATAATTCATGCAGACTCCTTTTGTTGTGTTGGTTATGTTCATGTAGTTTGATTCTTAGTTGATCTTTTAAAAATAAAGCATTTATACTGATGAAAAATATGTAAGTGATGTTTTAAGTTGCTGTACATGGTAATTGGCACAGTGCAAAACACTTTCCTATATTTGGCTGATTTGAAGTAGGGGTTGTGGCTGTTTTTTATGTGCATTTATAAGCTTGTCCTTGCCTTTTAATATGATCATTTCCTGTGGCTGACTTTTGAATTATGATGCAGCAGATTTCAGGTACAGCATTTGTCAAGGCTTCTAAAATCTTTGGTCAATTACTAAATCAATAACTTTGTGTGTGTGTGCGAGCACGTACAGTTTTATATCTTTTTATATTCTTTATTTGTGTATCCCTGTGAGAGATCATATGATAGTCTTGATAATTCATTAGAGGCACAAATAGCGTACATAGCCAAGTGGTATAGTAAAACAAGAAAATGTTCTCAATTTATAATATGGCGGTCAATAAAAATTCACCATTTTGATTTTACAAATTACAAATTGCAAATACCGGCAGTTCTGAACATGTTTGTGAAGAATGATATCACTGTGTTAAACGCTTCTGGATGTACTGGAAAGATTTATTTTCGATAGTTTCACATTCGTTAATAAAATGCACCCGTTTACGACATGGGTTTAATTTTTTTACTAGACCGTAAGCTGCTTATAGTCAGTAAATTCTGAGTGATTAGTTAATGTCCTCCAAGCAGTGTGACCTGTGCATACAAAACTGAGATTAACAAAATAACACAAATCTCCTTTCCCTGTGTGTGGATTTCGAAGGTCGACCGGTTTGCATTTATTTTGAGTCCCCTTTTAAAATCATATCAACTTTGAAGTCAGTTTTGAAGTTTAATTAATACAGCATGGAGTTGTATTTTCACTCAACTGGGAGGCTTCTATTCTGTTCACAGCAATCTTTTGTTTTGCAAATTAGCTGTACATGCTTGTTTTAAGCAAATGGGTCTTTGTGGCACATTCGTCCTAATTATGGGGTTTTGAATAGAAATTGGCTAGCTCCATTAAATGAGAGCTGGGAAATTTTGGGTAACTTTTTTTAAAGGTTTGATATTGTTTACATTATAAAGGATTTATCAACAGCCACAAAGGCTAATAAAAGCAATTTCAATGATAAATACTTACTTGTACTGTACAGTACATCTCATTCACAAAAACTTTGGGTATTGTCATTGTGAAAAAAAAACAACTTAAATCATTGTGGATTACCACCATGGGATATGACTCAATATCTACTTTAAGTTTTTAAAGCACTGAGAAGTCTAAAGTGTAATTTATGGGTGTGAGATAGAAAGGTGTGACGTGGTTAGGCGCACCTATTTGAGTAGAACTCTCATCTGTCAACTGGTATGTGCAGGGGATAATACACCACATGTACTGTAAGGGTCAATAAAGGGACAAAGAATGCCCTCCCTCGATCATTTGTAATATTCCAGTGTTGGAGTATTATTTGCACCCGCTGTGCAGTCTGAGAGTCCCTGTCTCCATGCCAATGAAATTCCATGACATAAAGGGAATGCTTTTTTTTATTGAAAATATACAGTGTTTATATGTGGTGTGTCTGCATGCTTTCATTATAAATGTACCCCAGACCCAGATTTAATTTGATATTTAGAGAAATAATAATTTAATTTGATATCCAAATAAACATCAGCTCACAATATGCTGTATATATATAAAAGCTTCAAGCATAATCTCCACTGCCTAAATCTAATTAGGAATTAGCAGAGCAAAGATATGAAAACAGTGCACAGCAAACCTGCCACACTGCCTTCTTTTAGTGGCGCTAGCTGCCTTGTCACTGGGAGCAAAGCAGCCGGTAAAGAAGAACCTGAACTGGCTCCTGCTTCGGCCTGCTACCATTCCTATTTTTTTTCCTGACTTTATCAACGACAGCCTATACACATCAGGTGGAACCAGGTTTCGGTCTTGCCTCATTAAGTTCACAAGTTGATAATTCAGTTTGTGAGCAATTAAACAATCCACCAGAGAGACCAATCACCACACCCGCAGTTCAGGTGCAGTTCTATTAACTGTATGAAAAGGTGTTGGCAGCCTGCCAGCCTAAGTGAGACATTCGCTGGTCCCACAAGACCTGCTCAGACTCAGACCACACCTTTCTGCTCTTTTCTTCAGTATGCTGTCACAGTTTCTTCAGACAGCCTTGGGAGGGTTATTTAGCGGTAGTTAAAAGGTGATCTTGAATCTTGCATTTTTATACAGAAACAGTAGATTACCATGTATGAGGCTTGCATGTTTGGTTGTGATTAGAGCTCTGGGTGGCACTGCAGAAGGTTATGGAGGCCCCACCTAGATGCTTTTCAGCATCATTTAGCTTTTGCATTAATTTATATGTAAATGGAGTACATTGGCATGTCCTATAAATATGTATTCACAGGTTTATTTATCATTCCATTTTCCATTCAGGTTTATTTGAATGGCTATAATCTGTTTTTAAAGCATATATAATCCATTTTCAGCCTTTTTATAATAAAATAAAGGTATTGTTTAAACCAGGGTAAAAACCCTAAACAACGACACGGTACCATTTTTCAGCACAAAATCTAAATGTCTTTTCCCACCTCTCATTGCAGATATGATTATCGAGAAATGCTGCACAACGCGACCTTCTGTTTGGCTCCTCGAGGCCGCAGGCTGGGTTCCTTCCGGTTCCTGGAAGCATTGCAGGTATGGAGATGAATGAAAAATGTTTGAGTGGTACTTTTTTTTTTTTATTGAAACAGTAAAGCCAGACAATATGTTTTGTTAGCCCTTAAGCAACAATTGCATACTCTATATATAAACATTAAAAAAAATACAATTTATAAAAATTTGCCGCCAGAAATAACTCCAATCTCCAAAACCTTTCCTTCTCAGTTGACGTGAGCTGAGAGGATATTAAGGATCTTTCACTGAAGGATATGTGTTCACGGTCTAGTTGTCTTGTTTTGATAGTGTCTAGTGTCAGTTTGTGATGGAAGCAATGACTACCGAAGCCCAAATTTGTAATGCATTTTAATCTTCAGTATTACTAGCCTGGTACTTTGAAGAGAATTGTTTTAAAAAAAAGATTTATTAATAAATAAATGCAACTGTCACAGTGACCCAAGTAGTTCAAATATGAGTCTTTTTTTTTCAAATGATCAACAACTGTTTGAGTTCTGTGACGGCGAATAAGAAATGTCTTATTTATTCTATCGGTCACAGACTAGTGACATGGAATCGAGAAGTAGGCACACTTATCTAGAGACAGTTGTGACTGGCACAAGGCTTAACGGATTATGAAGAAAAATCCCTGAATGTGTCACCCGTTACTGTCAAGAGGCTGCTTTTATTTCTGCTGCTTAAGATGACCGACTCCAAATGCTCTTATTAAAAATAAAATTGAAGGGAAAGATGATAGGAACTGCATGGTGGAGGGTTTGGTGCCAATGGTGCTATCATGAGTGGCATTGTGAGACCAAAAAACTCATAATTGGTCACACAATACTGAAAATAGTGGAAATGCATTTTTTGTGAAAGCTGTAATAACCAAGGTTTTACATTCTTAAGTCCCAATATCATAACAGCATTTTCACGAGTCCCTTCTTATTTTGAGAATACTTTCACCAATTGATCTGGTGTCATCATTGGCAGGACTTGGTTTCTTCATCCTGTTCACTGCCTGTGTGACGAGTAATAGAATCGAACCTGACCCCACACAACTTCCTATGATATGATTTGATATGATATGATATATGATATGATATGATATGATATGATATGATATGATATGATATGATATAATAATGAATGATATGTTTTAAGCACAGCTTAAAAAAGAAAAAGAATGACATCAGCCTAAGAGAGAAACATGCTTCAGGAATACGGCCCAGTACTGCAATGTATTTTTTATAAGCAATTTAAATTTTACTTTCTATCAAACAATAGTGCCTTATTCGTACATTTGTTTAAACATGATGATTTACCAATAAATTCAGTTTTAGAAAACAAAAATAAAAATCTGCTGTATCCTGTTAGGAATTGCTTGTAGTGTCCTTGAATGTTTTGATTAGGAAGCTCCATGAGTATCCACATGTACAGCGCTGCCATGGTGGATATTTCATACTGTACTGGTGTGCTGATTTAACACATACTGTTTTGATATTTATAATCACCTCATTGGCTGCATTCTCAAATTATGAATGACCCTAAGCACATTGCATACCACAGTGAACATGTTTTGATTGTAAACAGAAAAAAACAGCAGCAATTTGTTAACTTTTACTTGGATATACAACACTAATCTGCCAAAGACCTTTCAGCGGTTACTGCCGGAGCTCCTGTGAATACTAGAATGTAGAATGTGTTTGACTACAATCTCCAGCAGATTAATGACCCACAACATGTGAATGTAAATCTCACATACAGCCCAAGAGAGAGCAAATGGTTACTAAGGAGTTCAATGTTTTCTGCAACATTTGGTTTCACTGTTAAGTTGAGCCATTAGGAATTTGGGTGTTGTCTTTACCTTATCTTTTGATACTCACGTTTATTTACTTTATTTTACTTGAGAAGCATTCTCTTATCTTTCTGATGCTGGGGCGTACTGCTGACCTCTGCCTTTGTCTGAAGCTGGCTTAATTATTTCCGTGTCCTTTTTGCTGGTCTCCCTAAAGCAAGTATTGCATCTTGCTCACAATTGTGCTTTATGGGTTCTAAGAACAAAATATTGTTGTCCTGGTACCTGGTCTTAAATCCATTGGTCAATAATCTTGTCTTTGAAGACCCTCTGTCTTATTATTGAACTAGTATATTCTTAAACTGTTGCATGGTGTTTGACATTGGTTTTCCTAGCCTCTGCTCCAGTTGATTTCAAGTTATTAGCCTTTTTCTCTCTGCTATCTCAACTCCTCCTCAAGGGAGTATGCAGCATTTACTATATGTCCTTTGAGAAATAACATTGTAAAATTGCAGTAAGACTTGCACATCTTTCTCTGCTTTCTGCTACCCCTGTCACTGTTCCTGCTCTACATTCAGGTCCCCGTTCCTTAGAACTAGAGTATAGAACTTTTCTCAAAGGTGTGGCGTCCCCATACTAATCCATATTTATTTACCCCTGAGTTTGAAATTTAATTTTGCATCATTTACAGGCTGCCTGTGTCCCTGTTATGCTCAGTAACGGATGGGAGCTGCCTTTCTCAGAAGTAATCGATTGGAACACAGCTGCTGTCATTGGAGATGAAAGATTATTATTGCAGGTAAGAGGCAACTTTATGCAAACTTTTCAAAAGTTAATAATGGACTTACTACTATTTTAATATACAAATTACAGGGTTAAGGGGTCTGAATGGAAGTTCCTAAATCATGGGAAACTGTGGACCCCATTGTCTGTTCTAGTCAAAGGTATGATAGACTGGCAGTAAACATTACTTCTGATCTGTCTGTAATTGCCTCTTGTCAAATGAAAACGGACACTGATGGACATTGTAGCACTTAACTTTAGAATGTTATTTTACATTTGAGGAACAATATTTGTGCTTTAAAATATTTCACCTTTTTATTATTATTATTATTTTTTTAAATGTTAAGTTTTAATGTATAAATATGACAGAACTGCATTCAACAAAGGCCTTGTCTTTGGATTGTGCTTGTCATATCTGGTCAAACATCTGACCGTATAAACTACATTTTATTATTTTAGGGAGATGGCTGGTTAAGGAAATCTCCTTTTCGTAATGTGCAAATTATTGTTTTTAATACATATTTTTTTTAATTCTCAGAATTTACATAAGCCCCACTTACAAGTACAGCATTTGTAAACTCCATATTTCTTTTTCTTTTAATAAATAAAATATAGATAGTTTTTTCTTATTGGATTTTTTAACAGTGTGCTTAGCATTATTTTCAGCCTCTGCCTTGTAATATATTTCTGCTATGCTAGAGAGTGACCCACTCTGTCCAGCATTGCTGGCACAGCTCCTGAGCGGTTGCCCTGGGAAATGTTTTGTTATGTTACAGTCTCTCATTTCCTGATTGGGGGAATTATGGGTGTTTTAATAAGGCCTATTGCAAGATATGTATTAGACAAGCTGTACCAGGAGATTACTTCCCAGGCTTCTGGCAATTATTTCAATGCACTTTTGTGCTGACCATTTTTTGTTTTGTTTTGTTATCTCACCTGCCCCGCTGTGAGTCACTGTTAATGGCCTGTGTGTTAGACTTTCCAAAAGAAACAATGAAAAATGTCTCTTCTAATTGTAAACGCTAATTGGTTTTGTCCGGTCACACATCCATGCTTGGCTATGTAATAGGAAATACATTAATAGACTGAAAACACGCAATCTGTTACAGATTTCTGATTTGACCAAGCTTTTTTTTTGTCAGGCCTTTTTAACAATGTTCTTGAAAACTGTAGTTACTATTTGAATTGATATGTTTAGAATGTTGCCTAAACTGTTGTCAAAAACATGCAGGCCAAATGCAGGTATAGTGTCGGCCAAATTATTTAATATTCTATATTTCCTGTGTCATTTCCATGTACAGTGAAATACATGTTCTATTAATTTGTAAAAAGTGTTGGAGGCCTTCTTATGATGTCTGATTGGTTACAAACATTCCCAGTATGTTAAAGTTAAGTCAGTGTTTTAAAATTGAAACATTTAGGAAATTAAACAGAAACTAACTACTAAATATGCACCACATAAAAAATATTTCTCAGTGCTGCATGCCAATACCATATATGTACTGGGCCTTTCAGTTCTAAGTGTGGTCTACATTGGCAAGCAATTGTCTTTACCGCCTTACTCTTGTTGCTTATTCCTAATTTACTACAAAATAGAATAAATCAAATAGCAAATGATATAAATGGCCATATACTTTAGCTCACTTGGCTGGTAATTGTTGCTTGCCGTCTTGTGCATACCCTGCTTTGGTATGGGAAGGAACAGCCCCCTGAAACATGAGTTTAATTAGGTTTTGGTTTCAATCAATGAATCGCTGATCATTACTGTCTTGTCTTACAGATCCCGTCAACAGTCAGGTCCATCCATCAGGACAAAATCCTAGCACTTAGACAGCAAACACAGTTCTTGTGGGAGGCATATTTCTCTTCAGTGGAGAAGATTGTATTGACTACTTTAGAGGTAAGTAAGAGGCTATCCGTGGCTTTCACTGCTATATGATATGCCGGTGAATGAGTAAGATAATAAGTATTTTGTCATTGATGTCCTTGAATGGGGGGAAAAAGCAACAAAAAAATCAAGTTTTTATTTGTGGTGGGTTTTTTTTCCCCTTGAAATTGGAAACCTCATATTCTTATTGTCTTCCTGTGACTAATAGCCAAAAAAAAGTATTTTATGACTTGCAACAGTAGGATGTTATACATGATATTTTCAACATTTACTCCAGGAGGCAAAACAATTGTTTACAGTTTATTGATACCTTTTTACCGTATTTGATGAGATTGACGTTGTTATTTTCTCCCCAATTTGGAAGTGCCCAATTATTTTGTTTAGCTCATCTCACCGCTAGCGTGTGCTGTTAGCCACCCGCTTTTTTACACACTGCAGACTCACTATGCAGCCACCCAGAGCTACAGCGTCGGAGGACAATGCAGCCCTGGGCAGCTTACAGGCAAGCCCGCAGGTGCCCAGCCAGACCACAGGGGTCGCTGGTGCGCTGTGAGCTGAGGACACCCTGGCCGACCTAACCCTCCCTACGCCCGGGTGGTTCTCAGCCAATTGTGCGCCACCCCCTGGGAGCCCCCGTCCTCGGTCGGCAAAGGAATAGCCAGGACTCGAACCAGCGACGTCCAGACTATAGGACGCATCATGCATGCTACGCGAGTGCTTTTACTGGATGCGCCACTTGGGAGCCCCTCATTTTCTTTTTAAGTAGTTAGAATGCCAGTCAACTATTAGAGAATTGTTGCATAATGAAGAATGCAGCTCATTGCAGTGCAGAACTGTCATTCAAGATTAAACAGGTTCAAAAAACAAAAACATTTTAGAAATTTTCTGAAAGCTTTGAGATTATTGGAAAAAGGCATTAAGTGTATTTTCGACCAGTACTTGATTCAGGCACCAGCTAACTGGTGTAGAATATTACACAATTTTTTTTTTCATTTTTCTGGAATATCACAGAAACCTTTTTCTTGACTATATGACAGCATACAATCTCTAACTCAATTTATCAGTACATGTTTACTGTGGTTGAATGACAAGCTGAGCTAAACATTTGTTTTGTCATTAACAACTACCCTCAGATCTCTGTAGGACATATGTAAATCCTTTTCACCTGCATGATGGAGATTAAAATGTTCATGATTTATTCATAGCCACTTTGTTTCATTATAGATGTATGTAGCTACTGACCTTAGGGGTGCGCATTTAATAGTGTTTAATAATATGTTAATGTGAAATGTGAAGGGATGACAGAGTGGCCCACCTGTTTTGGGCTCATACATCCTTTGTCTTTAGTGATTATACCGATTGTGTAGCATAAGTAATATACTGATTGTGTAACGTATGTGTAGCTCTGCCCAGCTTCCCCTCGAAATATCTCAATCACAAAGTTTAGGGTTAGCCCCTTGTTCCAACAACCCAGTCAATTCAGATAGGGAATCATTAAAATGGTTCTTTATGGCGACAAAGTTAGTGAAAAAGTAACTAACATTATTTTCCACCAAAATGTCACCTACAACTGTTTTTTTTTTCTTTTTTTTCTTCTACAGATCATTCAGGATAGAATTTTCAAGCACATATCACGCAACAGCTTACTCTGGAACAGCCACCCGGGGGCACTGTTTGCGTTGCCACAATATTCTGCTTATCTTGGAGATTTCCCTTTCTACTATGCAGATCTTGGTAGGTGTTGTGACCCAGTACCCTGGTCTCTGGATTTGGTACTGAGAATGTCTAATTGAAGGAAATCGAAATATTGCTTTACATACTGTGAGGTGCTCCACTCCCATCTCCCAAATATATTACTCAATGGCCTTGGATAATATTGTAGTGGATATTGTTTCATGTTTTTGTTTTAGTTCTCATAAAACTGTTCTAGACTGTAATAGGGTTATTTTAATAACTTTAAGTATCAAACAAAAATAGTCAGTTAAATTTGGGATTTGAGGCCCAGTAGTTCAGCTTCTCAAAAAGAGAGACTATTGAAAGAACCACAGTATCGTTTACAAGAACTTCCATTTCTAAAGGTTCTGTGTATTTTGTTCTACCTGAGACCAACAAAAATTGTGTGCTGATTTACCTTTTTTTTTTTTTTTTTTTTTAGGAATCAAACCTTCTACCAAATTTACTGCAGTGATCCATGCAGTGACTCCACTGGTTTCACAGTCACAGCCAATTTTGAAACTCCTTGTAGCTGTCTCCAAGTCTCAGTACTGTGCACAGGTAAGGTCCAGTGAGGAGACTTGTACCAGCATGTCATGTTTTTCTTTGACTTTAATACTGACATAAAGCTGTTAAGAGTTTGAGACAGTTTCTTAGGAAGTGTTCTCTTAAATATTTAAAAAGAGCTAGTTACCCTGAATATGATTATTTCTTGGCCAAAGTCTTTTGATCAGGTACTCCCTTGCATTACAGCTGAAACATCCCTAAATTATAAATCACTCAAAGAATGCCCTAACCAAACTCGATCACAATTGGTCAAGTGATTCTCAGGATATATACAACACTTTGATGTGAATGGATATCTTTGATGAGGATGTGCATCCTTGTTATCCTTATTGAAGAAATGGAGTGAAGTGTTTCAGTTCAGAATACTCAACCATATCCAATTATTTTCAGTGATTTTTTTCTTGTTGCTAAGCAATTACAATGCCGTTCGACATAATGAAGGGTGCTGCTCATTGCAGTACAAGTGTGAACTGTCATTCAAGAAGCATTTAAAAAAAAAAAAAAAACAGGACAAGCTCCCAAGACTGCTTTAAATAATTTGGCAGTTCTTTTAAAGGGAAACAAGTACTAACACAAAAAAAACCTTACTCATAATGTACGTACTGCACTGAAATAGCTTCAGATGAAAAAATCATCTCGAGTAACTTAGTACACTGTTGCCTGACCCCTTGAATTATTTATTCACAATCACTTTTATCCATTTTCTGAACAACAACAGCAATTGCAGAAACTGTGATTGAAGAAACTGAAGTTTTACAGGAGATTACCAGGGGAAAGCAGCTGTAAACCTAGCTCAAACATCATTTATTTTGGGGCTTATGGGTAATAGGTTCAGTATTTATTAAAAAAAAAATGTTTTGTAAAATATGTGAATGTATATATGGTATTTACCTGTCTGTGGTGGTATTTGGATGGAAGTATTGAAATGACAGAGACACCCTGGTGCTTCTATCCATTAGTCACCGTTATATCTACCCTTGTAGAGCTCTTACTCTAAAATATCTTTTTCACATTATTTTATCTTAAAGCTGCAGCCATATGTTGTGTATCAAGTGTTATCTGTTCCATTGAACTTCACTGAAATATTAGAACACTGCTGAAATGGATGTGCAGTGTGTATTCAGCCTGTCCTGTTGGAGTGGTTTGTTTGACACTTGAATCATTAATCTGCTTAATCCCTGACTTTTTGCAATCTGTTATCATGTAAAAGAGACCCCTGTGTATACAACAAAAACAAACTCATTTGATTAATGTTGCCTCTCTGGAAAGAATTGTGCACTCCTCCTCCCCTCCTTTCTTGAAGACTTGCATCTGCAGCAGCCTCAGGTTATGAAAATCATATCCAAGTTTTGTAGATCAGGGTAGCAAAACAAAAATACAATGCATGCCACTTCTCATCCCTCACAGAGGAGGAGATTGCCAGTGATGGGGCTATAGTGGATACGGTCGTATGTGCTTAACCTATACATGTACACTTTACATATATCTGGAAGACTGCTTCTACAATTGTGATGAAACTTGGTATTAACATTATTGAGCATAAGTATTAGATTTAGGAATATATGGGGACGTCTTTCTGACTAGGCATTTGTCCATTTGTATGTCAGTTACGTTTTTGCATATCTATGAAAAAAAAACACTATTATATTGTGATGAAATGTAGTATTAACAATATTTAGCAGAAGTTATGTCATATTGTTAATCAGTCACTTTAATATACATTACCATGATACAGTACTAACCCCTTTGCCTACTTATGACATGTATGTTTTAAATACCTCTTGTCTAATTTACATTAAAACATTATTGTCATTGCCTGCTCTATACTATTCTCTACATAATGTTGATATACATCAAAGCTATTAACGGATGGCTGTAATTGTGAAATTACAGCTGAGGCGCAGGGGGTGTATGTTGCTGACGTACTTTTATTTTTTTCAGATTGTTGTTTTGTGGAACTGTGACAAGCCCTTGCCAGCCAAACACCGCTGGCCACCTACATCCGTGCCTGTCATAGTAATAGAAGGAGAGAACAAGGTAAGATAAAAAAAACATGTTACATCACAGGCGCTTCAGTCAGCCATGCAGTAAACTGGAGCGAGCTGCGTGTCATGGGACTCTGCCCTCAGAGTTAACATCTCATTCTCATGGCCTAGTTTGATGTGGCTACATGAGCCACCAGTGTTTTTAAGTGTTTAAAAGCACAAAAAATGTATAATCACACAGCACAGGCTGTCTGCCCAGTCTGCACATGAAAGGTTTAGTTAGTGGATAACCTGCTTTCTTAATCCTTGGGGTCGGGGGGGGGGGGGGGTAGGTGTTGGAGTGGGATGTGTGAGTGTAGTTACTCTCAGTTCCCAACCTCCCATTATTAAGATGAAAAGAAACTGATCTAGAACTTGAGTATGTATATAAAGAGCCGATGGGAGTTGGGAAATTCTTTTGCCATTATTACCATAGTAATGTATTGTTTTCTTGCTTAAGGACTGTAAATTCAGCAAAGCTGTAATCTGTGCATTTTTAAAAAAAGATCCTCTGCAAAATGCAGTTACTCCAGGTGGTTAAAGGATTAGGACATTTGAGATATGCAAAGTACAATGCAAAGCAGAGCTGCTGTGTTCAGTTGTCTCACAGTGACAGCCATAGGGGCTTTGTTTTTGAAATCCTAGATGTGCGTTTTCATTAGTCACTTGCATTACTGAAAGATAGATTTCAGAATCCTGTGTATTTCCTTACACGTGGCATAGGTGGTGGGTGTTTTTGAAGGTTAACTGAATAAGAAGACTGTTCTAAAATTACACTGTAGAGCATCTAGGAGTGAACTAAAGCCACCACTTAGCTAAACAACACATGACAAACAAGCATGGGTATAACATACAACTACTGTGTTTAACACCCGACTCTGACCTTGAGATAAAAACTGTTTTACACTGAATGCACTTCACACTGCTCTTCATTTCCAGCAATGTGCTGAATGAAATGGAGCAGGTGCCCATAAATAAAACATTAATTGTTGTTCATTTTATGTTTGTAAAATGTGGATTTTATGTAACAGTTGGAGAGAATGCTCCAAGACATTTATAATTCAACCCAAACAAGTTGTAACTGTTCCTGGTTGACACACAGAACTGTACTGTAGTTGTGATGGAAACTGTATCATTGGCCCTCTGTTGTGTAGGTTGTGCTCCAGAAGGGTCAAATGGTGACAGCTCTTAAAAACTATTACACATTCTTTAACATCTTTTCCAAAAAGCCAGTGATATTCTGTTCATAATTGAAAGGCTACTGACTTTCTCAGGAATCATATGAGCAGTTTCTTGTAAAAAGCTCTGCACGGTTCTCGGGTTGTTCCAGATGGGTGCATACAGTAGGGTCTGCTCAGCAAAATCCAACTTGAGCTGCAAAGGAGTCCATGGAGAATGCAGTGTCTGGCTTTCTAGAGCTTTATGCAGCTAAAGAGTTCCTGCTTCCTTTGCCATCAGTGTTTCTATACAACTGTTTTTATTTATTAATTTATTTTAAATTTAATATCCTTTCAGTGTTGAAATGCTTTGTATAACATTTTCATATCAAAAGGCAATAAAATAACAACTGTTATATACAGGATATGATATAATACAATTTGTATAGATTATTGCAATTTGACAATTAGGTTTTAAAAACACAATGGGTATTCTTTGAAAGAGCAAAAGAAAATGACTATACGATATAATGACCTTATGTGGAGTAACTTAAACAACTTGAGGTGTGAAGGTGTGCTGAGTTTGTCCCGGATGAAAGACTGTAAATTGCACCTTTTAAAAAAAAAAAAGAAAGATTTTAAGTAGTATTGAATGTCTAGCAGATGCAGTCGAAGATACAAACCTACAGTATGAGTAAAATCTTTTAGATTTGCTATGCAATAAATGTGAATATATATCCCCAATATATATCATTCCCAACCTGTGAATTATCCCCAACATAATGCAACTATATCACACTCCTACTGTAAAACATCAATGTCAACAGAGAAAGACAATATCAACATATTTTGCCCAGAAGATTTGTGTAGCAATGCAGTGTTTCAATGTGAGGTGGGGAGGAATCCTTAAACACCAAGGTTGTGATCCATTATACAGGGGTGCACAACCTAAGATCCGTGGTTCTAATAAGGTAAGGCAGGAAAGCAAAGGTTGTATAATTTATATTTTAAACAAAAATGGGGAAAACAGGTCAGCACAATTGCACTGAGAATTAAACATAAGTGTCTTATTAATTAAAATAGCAAATTTATTATCAAAATCCAAGAACACAACTTCTTATGACCAAGACCTATTGTAGGTTCCCCCCACCTGTGCTAGAGAATATATAATGTTGTGGCACAGCACCCTCTACAGCACGTATGAACAAACACACTTGTTGAAAACTAAAACGTTGATGGAGAGCTAATAGACTTCAGGTCCATTATTTAATTGAGAAAAATAATATTTTGAAATATAGGGCTGCACTATCCTCAGCAAGATCAGTGTATTATTCAAGTCTCATTGAAACAAACAAGAATAATCCTAAATGTCTATTTCAGTCTGTAGCTAAGTTAACTACTCCTCCTCCAGAGTCTGTTTAATCAAACACTCTTATCTTTAAGTTGTAATGACTTCATGAATCATTTTAACAAAAAACTTCCGGACATTAGGAATCGGATATCCAACAGCGTACCAAATTTAGATGCGTCATCAAACTATGCTGCTTTTACCTTCGGTCGCACTGCACCAATCCAAATTTTTGAGCATGTTTCTTCGATTAGTCAAATGGATCTGGCTAATATCGTTAAGAAGATGAAATCCACTGCGTGTGCGTTAGATCCTATCCCTACTACACTTTTTAAAGAAGCATTCTCCAAAATAAATATCGCGGCATTAAATATTGTTAATAGCTCCCTTTTATCAGGTATTGTTTCAAGACTGCAATAGGCAAACCACTGCTCAAGAAATCTACCATAGATCACAATGTTCTTAATAACTACAGGCCTATTTCAAATCTTCCATTTCTGTCTAAAGTTTTAGAAAAAGTAGTTGCCGAGCGACTTAACAAATTCCTTGCAGTTCATAACATATGAGAAGTCTGGGTTTCAGCCTTTTCATAGTACGAGACAGCACTAGAGTGGTTAATGATGTGTTGGTATCGTCTGCCTCTGGCACAGCTTCAGTTCTTTATTATTAGATTTAACTGCTGCGTTTGACACTGTTGATCATTCTGTTTTAATTGATCGCATTGGAAATCTGGAAGGATTTTCAGGTCAAACAGGTTGCAATTTGATAAAGCAGAGGAGGAGGTATGTTTTTTTTTTTGTCGAAGGTTACATGCGGGGTCCCACAGGGCTCAATTCTTGGCCCGACTGTTTTCTTTGTATATGCTGCCACTGGCCAATATCATTCGTAGATTTGAGGTTAATTTTCATTGTTAGACTGATACAGGGGCAGCAGTGTGGAGTAGTGGTTAGGGCTCTGGACTCTTGACCAGAGGGTCGTGGGTTCAATCCCTGGTG